>NW_009954313.1:1619877-1631518 GCF_000747805.2 Chaetura pelagica | reverse complement strand
GCTGAACCCAAAGACTGTTTTCTCTGGCACGAGAGGCCAATTTACTCCTTGAGATAAATACTAAGCAAACAGGATTTTTTTAACTTTAGGAACTAAGAAGCCAGAACTTTTTCCTGCAGCCACAGTCACACCCCTGTTGCCTGTAACACTGAGCTATTTTTAAAAAATAATTCCTGTGGTATTTTCGTAAGAGCTATAAAGCAGTGTGGCATTCTGTCAGACACACATTGCTATTATTACTACGTCTATGCCTCGTGACTATGACCTTTCAAATTCTAAAAGATTAGCCAGCTGTCAAAAGAAAAAAAATAAAATATTAAATTCTACTCTTTGTAACCTTTCCTCTATTGCTTGTTTTTCCTGGGTAGCAGCTCAGACCTGGCAGGGAACCACCGTTTAGCTCCTGCCCTAAGACTCCATCACATCTTGGGTATGTTTGTGTCCTGAGTGTTGCAACTTGGACCTTCTGCATATGACAAAATAAAAGAAAACCTTGTACCTCTTGACAGTGTTTCAACAAGAAAAACGGTGAACAAAAACCCAAGTGAAGTACTGCTGTCCATCCATGTAATAAGGACACTTTAGATACCTGAAAAAATAACACTAGTAATGTAAAACAGCCAAGGAGTACCAGCAACAGTTATCCCAACAATCATACTATTCCTTTCATCTCAGGAGATGACAGGTTAAATGAGCTTGTGACTCTGCTAGTAATTCTAATAAAAGCGGGAAGTCCTAACAAACTGTGATACAGACTCGTATCAGCCTGGGGACCTCTTCTTAAAATAGCATTCAGAGACACAGAGAGGTTAGCTGCTCTCTCTCCTTTGAACTTGTTCCCTGGTTTAAAATACAGAACATTTTTTCAAAGACTATGTAAAGATAAAAAAGACTACAATTAGGGCAAATATCTCCTTCCCTTGATTTCATTGTCTGAACTCTCATTAAACTCCTCAGCAAGCAAGGTCAGACCCCATCTATTTTCTATTCAAACACACAAGTTACTTCTGCTTGTTCAGGATCTGTGCTTGGAGACAACACTAACAAGCCATCAACCTTTGACTCCCAGCTCCTGATCCCATTCCTTTTCTCCTGTCCTCTTAAATTATCCAGCTTTCTGGCCATCTCCTAATGTTGAAATCAGCTTTTGCTGTCTGAACCATTAGAAGAGCCAGTAGCAACCTGTCCTTGTGCAGAAAAAACTGGCTCTTGCCATGTTTTCTACCTGCCAGAGAAAGTCTGCAGCCATCTGCCCTCCTTGCCCTAACCCTCTGTTGCTGCTGCCCTCAGAAACACTTACAAGGCCAAAAGACGTGGCAAGCTCTGAAGCAAACAAACCCCTTATGGGTCTGTTTTACATATTGTCACACCCCCCCCATGACTGCATATGCACCCTGAGATAAACGCTTCTTTCAAGTCAAAACCTAACTTACAGACACAAAATTAATCCAGCAACTAGTAACAGTGGATTTTGGAATTTAAAAACTTCCCCCTGCACATTATTGCTCTTTTCCCTCTTCTTGTTGGGTCCATCTTCAGACTCTGTCTTACAGAAGTGTTGAAAATAAGATATGCTGAGACACATGCAGCTCAGATCTTCACCTATTGGTACAGTCCATCTGTGCTACCTCTCTCCTGTAAGCTACTGACTTCAGAGATGGCCAGACTAAGCTTCGTGTTACCCTTGTGCTAGGAAAGTACATTTACATAAAATTACGCTGATAGCAAAGTTATAATAAAGGTTTTAGTCCAAATGGTGCTATGCTGTTTCTTCATCAGCTGATTTTCCAGCCCATGAATTCCAGCACCATTCACTTACTCAGAAATCGTATTCAATTCTCATGCATTTAAGAAACATAAAATGTACTGTCCTTCTTCTACATCAACCCTAAGGAAAAAACAGCTAAAGGGCTGCAGAGCTGTCTAAACCTCAACACTAATAATTGCTGAATGAGAAACAATAAACAAAAACTTACCAACAACAACTGGCTAATTTGGAGGGCAAAAGGGCTTCATTCAACAAAAAAAGAGCAAAATCCCAGCAGAAAGAATTAATCTTTTTTTCCTGAAGTTAATATCATTTACAATAATTCCAGTGGTTTATCTGAATTCCTAGACTCTTTTTTTCCCCCTCCCAGACACTGGAAATAAAAAAAATAAAATCAACTTTTGCTCCCCTCTGAACAAGCTACAGTGAAGTACAACAGATAACAAGCTGAATGTGCCTCCAGCAGGTGGCCAATTCCAATACTGCACCTTTAGTTAGATAAGAGGACCAACATATATATAAACTTATATTTTAATATAGAGATTTTTTACAAGATACATATATTTTTTAATATATGCTTATTTATTAATTAATGTAAAACATGCAACAAGGGTTGCTTAAGAAGTGCTGCCAGGGCTGGGCAGTGGTGGGAAGGCAGGACCTCCTGAACCCCTCATTGGGGCTTGCTGGGCGAGCAGGTGCTACCCAAGAAGGAACAATCTCCCCTAGTGATAGTTTTTCCCCATTTCACAGGTGCAAATCTTCAGCTGTTTGTCAGGCTTAGCTTGTTATAAAAAAAGTATTAAGTCTCCTGACATTCAGAAAGTGTTCAAAGAAACAACATGAGCTATTTAAAAATACCACATAGAGTGTGTGTATACACACCCACTCCACTCCAATCCAAAATCACAGAAAGCAAAGTTTGTACAGTGCAACAGCTCATCCTGCCTATCTTCCCTCTCCTGCAGGACTCCTCCAAAACAATATATGCCCTGTTGCCTAGCCTGCTGTGCTCTGAAAGCCCCAGGTGACCTCTCTGTACCCCTGTGTACGCCTGTACTGCGCCTGGCAGAAAGGGGCCCTGAGCCAAGTCAGGCACTCCACGTGGTCCTTGATGTAAACAGACACTAGAGAGCTCAAGCTGCAGTACTTTTCCTGAATATCAGCCAGGTTTTTTGGTCCAGCTAATTTGAAACTCCTTCTCTTGAGAGACCACCCAAAAGGTCTTTGTACAGTTTGGATCACAGCTTAATCTTCTGGCCAAACTTAAGTCCTACAGCTCGTTTGATCTTTCCTGATTAATGAAACTCTCAGTTGCTTTGTCATTTTTGATGATGCTCTTGGGATTCCTCTCACAGAGGGTAATCTCCTCCTATTTGAGAGAGCTACAGAGCATCAGGCAGGATGATAATTGGAGACAGTAGTGCATTCCCACAGCTGACACTAAAAAGACCAGCGCAACATCAGACAGGGCTCACCAGCTGAGCACAGGAGCCTGTGCCAAGCTCCCTTTTGGTATTTCTAGGCTACTTTTGAAAGCGGAACAAGATAAGGTCTCTCTGCACCATGTTGCAGGATGGCCACACTGTTTTACTACCAAATCCACCCCCAAACATTAGTTCACAGTCATCTGCCTGATTTGCATAGACAACATCTTCCTGCAACTGCTTCTGAAGCAACTTTAAACGTCAGAGGGCTTAAGAGCATCCAAAGCCAAGCCTCATCTTATGGATCTTCCTCCTCCTTCAATCCACAATCAATCTATTTCCCACAGTCCAAGGGAATCAGAGGCAGGGGCTGCTACAGAGACAAGACAAAATTCTTGAGAAACAAAGGATGAATAACATCATCCAACGCAAGAAATCCACCACCACCAGTATTCTGGCTCTTGTTGGCAAATTACACATGTTCCAAATTTCCCCTAAGACTGAACTGTAACACAGTGGCATTTTATATTAAAAAAATATGTAAACTGTATCACCAATCCTACTCTATAAAATAACAGAAGGCTACAGACTATGCAGTGAGTAGCCAGGCAATGAGGCTTCCTGCATGACAATTGTGAGATATTTTGACACTGTGCCAAAGCCTGAGAACAGCTCTGGATTACTGACTCTTAGTGATGCCTCTAGGCTGCTCTTGCTACCACACAATTCATTACTGTCCTGCTGTTAGCATCAGTGTGCTCTGAACACTAAATACCAAGTTTTGTGCCAGAGTGTGTTTCGCTACCTTTGTGCTGATGCAAAAGTGATGCCACAGAGTGGAGGGAGAGGAGGCATCAGGCTGTCAAGACTAGAAGACATCTAAAGAATTGATTGAGAAAATCTTGTGCCACTGCAACAGAAAGATAGCTTTTGGAAAGTAAATAGTGCCCAAAGAGGTTATGCTATAGTAATTAATAAACATCTATACTGTGCCATAGTGATCCATGCGAGATCTTACACTAGATGCTGTACAAACAGGGAGACTTCTGTTCAAGGGAATATTCCCCCCATTAAGTCATTTGCTTAAACAATCAAAAATCCCAAAATGGCATTTTCATCTCAGGATGTTTTTCATCTGAACAGCCTCCTCACATAGAAACAGTATTCTATAAAAAATTACTTAAGCCTTGCAACATCCTCCCGACAGTGGTGCACTGCAATCATCCAAACAAACCTGCCTCTCAGAGGAATCCAGCATAGCCTGCTGAAAGCACTTAAGGCATTGCTTTCTTCATTCAGCCTTATAAAATTGTTTATCTCCTGATTATGAGAGTTTAATTTCAGGTCCTGACAAGGCTGTAGTGCAGGATAAATACTCTCCCCACTTATGGCCTAGTGGGAGTTCTCTTAAGCACCTCACATTTGCTATGCAACACCTAGGGAAACATAACAATCAGTATCTCATATGCTAAATTATGTCAGACTTCAGAATGCAAGCAGGATTTCATTTTCAGCTACTCTGTTCTTATCCTCCTCTGAAACTGAAGTGATCATCTGTAAAGCTGAGATACTTTGACTCACACCACTGGAAAAAAGAAATCAGTATTTCTTATAGGGATTGCTGTGAGTGCAGCTTTAGCTGAACAAGAGCTGTCACAACCACCTCCTCCATGAAAAGTGCCAGAAACTGAGAAGAAGGGGCAAGGGAGGAGAGAGACTGTGAAGAGTGAGAACCCCCTCCCCATCCTGAAACAGAAACAGATACATTTTAATAATTTTCTCCCTCAAATACCTTCCCTAAGAATAATTTTTTCCCCTTAAAAATGGATACATCTTTAATAACAACATTATCAGTATTTATTTTTGTTATCACTTTGCCAGTGAAACTTTGTGCTGCTTTCAATAGTTAATCTTTCCTCCAAATAAAACCATGAGTTTTCATAGTGGCTGGACTGGAATGAAAATATGCCCTGATAATGTGTAAATAACATGTCATTGAAATGCAACTACTGTACATTGTATTTGAAAAAAAGGTGGAATCTTCTTCTGGAATTTGTTTATAATTAAAAAAATCTACATAGTCCTCAATGTGTCTTGGTTACTCAATTAAGTTCATAGAATCATAGAATGGTTTAGGTTGGAACGGGCCTTTAAAGGTCATCTAGTCCAATCCCCCTGCAGTGAGCCAGGACATCTTCAACTAGAGCAGGTTCACGATGAAAGAGAAGTCATTCATAGCAACAATGGGTTAAGCCCAGAGCAGAAAATTCATACCTAAGGACAAACACAATTCTACAGTTTGTGTCAATCTACAGAGTTTCACTGTCAGTGCAGCTACTGCTGACTGTACTACTGAGCTAGAACTGACTAATTAAGTCTAGTTAACTCTGAATCCTGCCCCAAATGTGTCCAACAAACCTCTAGACAGTTAAGGAAAAATTTGCCCATTTTCATTTGCAGCAACAATATGAGCTGCTGAGACTTGCCAGATACTGACATCAAAATATACTTAATGAACTTCTGAGTTTTGACTGCTTCACTGTATTTCCTGAATGCACTATGCCTGCAATTTTCCCCCTCTGTACCCCACAGCTCATCTGTGTCAAAATAAATTTATCACCTATTAATTTCCACTCTTCTGCTCAGTTATTTCACACCTCCAGCAGACAAGTGCAATGCAATGGCAGAGCATCAGGTTGCTCATCTAACATCACAGAGGAGGTTATAGCATTTCACCCCTCTGCAGTGTGTGCAGTCTTCACAGTCTCCATTTGCTGGAGATATTAGGTACAGGTTTATCCCAGAAAAAATAATTCAGTGAAGGCTTTTCAAATATTGATACTAAATACCTTGAAACTGTAATATATTAAGCAATTTAAATACAATAGTATCCAGAAAACCAACCACAGTTGGTCCTTGCATAAGTGTATAGGAAAACACATCCGTCTCCCACACAGCATATGCTCTAAAGAGTCAGTCAAATCAGGCACACACTGGAAAGATAAACAAAGTTCTTAAGAAGTTAAATGAGCAGCCTTGACTCAGAGGCAGCAATATTAACTTTCACTGTCCCCAAACCAGTTTTGTATTCATGTGTTCATGTTGTGTCACTGATGGTTAAAAGAAACGGTGGTGAAGCACATCATCCCCAGCTCAGCACAGCTTGAGAAATACGGTTCTCGCAGCTCACACAAACATCAGGTCATAGCATGTGAGGAAACTAACATTGCTCCATAATGCTCCAGCTATTAAAGTGTCAGGCTCAGGTAGCTCCACCAAAATTATAGTATCAAATGACAAATTATAGTATCATCCCATTGACTTGCACTCCCTGAAATGCATTCAAGAAAAGTCGTAATTGCACGTGCCCAGAACTTACAAAAATAATAACCCCAGGAAATAAATAAAAGGAGGTAACAATAGCAGAATTCATTGCAGGAGCAGCAGCCTAACAGAACTACGACAGAAAATCAAGTCCTAACAACATACAGAAGTCATGCGGAACAAATGTAACTGCTATCATATTTAAAGAGTAGCAAAGACAGGCAAATCAAACCCTGGAGCACATAGTCAAGTTTCCTCCTACAGTGCAGTATGGCAGTTTCTGGCCAAAACTGTTATTTACCACCAGCTTCATTATCTCACCTCAGTTCATTCAGGGGCAGATCAGATTCAAAAGGTTCTCTTTCTGATATTTTTTTACTTACCATGAATCTTAATAAGAGACACAGGGAACACAAAATGTCCAGAAAAAGCCCAGTCTGAATTGCTTCATTTTACTTTTCTCCTTCTGAATCCAAATCTACATTGCTGCTCTTGGCAGATGCATTTACTAACAGGAGACAGTGGCTGGCTTGGCTCTCAGCTAAACATGCATAATGATCAGATTTATTCCATTGTTTCAACAGCAGCCTGAGCTTCTACTGTAAATGTAGTAATGTTTTGCAGCTATTCACTATCAAGCTTGCTGCATTAATGTGAGATTTCCTGTCTTCAATTTTAACTTTAAAGAAATCATTAGGTTTGTTCACAGACTGAGTGAGAAAAATATGTACATCCCCAGAGGTGGTAAAAGCAAAGAGAAGAGACAATAACTGTCATGAAATAAAACCTGTGTAACAGGGGAAAACTGGAGGCTTGCATACCCCATGTTTCTAGTTAGCACACTGCCCTTCAGCTCCAAGCTGAACGCCTTGGCACTGGATACTGAAGTCGTGCTCAGCAGTTGTATCTATATCCCAAATACATTAAAGCAAACAGCAGGATAAGAAATCTGGCTAAAACAAAAAACCCTAGGCACATAAAACCAACACAATGCTGCCAGCAGCAATACACCAGGTAAACAATGATTGAAGTAGTCAATGGTTGCAAAAAGAGGGGCAAACTGGATCAGAGAATCTGCTATAACACATCGCTTATGTCTCAGGATATCCATACCACAGGACACTTGTAATGTTAAATTACTGTCCACAAGACATAAATATGTGGATTATCTTTTCTTTTGCATTAAATGTTCTGCACATCATGTTTCAAAAGTCTTCTGAGCATCTGAGCTGTTGACTCACTGAGTGAAAACTGCACCTCATTCACGCATGACTGTGCCTGAGATTTCACAAAGAGGCCAGACCTACCTGTGGGTCTCTGCAAAGCAAACACCAGCTTCAGTAAAGGCAGTAAACACCTGAATAGCTCTTAAACAAATAATTACACTTGTGCAATTCTGGGAGAACGGATGCATTCCAGACTTGCACTCAGTTGAGAGTTTCTGGATAACAAATTTGTTCAGCAACACTTGACATTAATCCCTTTGTTCTCTGTCAATACTAAGTTGCTCCCATATGTTTTCTGAAGGTAACAGACTATGGGGACCTGCCTATTGCCTGCAAGTACTCCCGAATACTGAAGAAAGAGAACAGTTTTAAATTTTTTAATGGTAAAAACCCTTCTGTGCTGACAGTACATTTTGAATGCCTACACAAACATTTTATTTGACTTACCAAGTCTTTCCCCTCTGAAAAGGTCTGAAGTTCAAACTCTTCCAGTAATACCAGGGTGTAATTCTCACCTGCACTGCCAATATTCTCCAGCCCTACTGATATCTCAAGAAGCCCACAAGGAGCCTGAAGACTCTGGATCATTTGGATTAAGCTACAGTAAAATATTATTTTTAATTAAGCATAAATTTGTATAATTAATCAGCACAGAAAGCATTAATTTACCTTGCTATCTCAGATTTCCCCAGAGAAAAACTTTACGGTTCAGATGATCCCCACATCTGTCGCTACAAATCATTGTACCTTAATAAGGCAGCCTGCAAGTACAAAGAGCTTCCCACACACTCACTCTAATCAAAACAGAAATGCTGCCATATACAGCATGTATACAAATTCCAGCCTTCAGCAAAAAGAAATCCTGCCACAAGGTGCTCTGTGGAGACAATCTTTCAGCATCATTGAGGCTCTCTCTCCATTCACAGTTCTGGTGCTTTGCAAATGTCAGCAACACAAGAATCACCAGGACAAGCCAACACAACTACAATCTTCGTGACCAGGCAGTCTAGTTTCCCAGACTTGCTCCCTTTGGAAAACCATTCCCTGAAGTCCTGTTCTTATCTATTAAAATCAAGGCTGCATTTCACTTTTGTTGATTCCGTATAGGATTTTGGCTGTTGTACTTAAGGATATGCAGCACAATGTGTGGAGAGATGCCCACTTGAGCACCAGCTTTGTTAATGTGCCTTGGAGGAGGGAACATGTACTCCCCCATGACAGCACCTTGAGGATTAATTTCATGCAGCAACAACAGCCCTCACCCACCCTCCCAGCCCTGCTATTGTGTTGAGAACAATCGCACCAGAATTGGAGGACAGTTCAGAATGAAGTATTTAAAACTGAAAGGAAAAAGACATCTCAGGCCTCAAACACATACTGGGCACCACACATTTGTGCATTTGCAGGTCATGTCTACCCTGCAGTCAAAGTTGGGCACATATACACAAGACAGTCACAGGTTTGCACAGTGTCACAAGCAATGTTTCCCCAGCAGCTTATCTGTATGAGCTGTGGACTGGGAAGACACCTCCAGAAATACAGGGGTTTTTGGATAAACAGAAATGAGCTTTGGTCTGTGCTGAAATGCTTCTTTGTTCTTGCCTCTTGAGCAACCAGTCATGTGTTCTGAATAATTCTAAACTATCTTATAGGGTATAGTGGCATCTTATGAAATAACTATTCCCTGTAGCAATTTGTGCTGCAAAAAAGCATAGGAACGGCTGCAAATTTGGTCATTACTAAATCTTATTAGCTGCCATTTGTACAGGTGAGAGCAGCACATTTTGGCAGGACTCTGTGTGTAAGGTTCATCACTTTTATAGAAGGGCAGCAGCCTGCCATCCACAACCATGTTGATATAACCAAGGGGCAGCTGAATTAGGAAAGGTAAGGAAATAGTCTTACACAGCATTACCTGGTTTGGCAAGGACACCGGCGTACATCTGCAGGGTCACTCTCTTCAGTTTCTCCAGGGCATGGAGTTCCAGCACTGGAATAATCCTCAAGATATGCATGGAATATGAAGTTCAGATTCTCCCTCTCTCTTTGTCCTGTTGAATTTCAGATTGTCCTTTGAATGCAAAGAATTTTACATTTATAGTTAATTGTTATATCATTATATCCGGAAGTATCCACTTAAAAATAAATTAGTTATCCACTTGGAATAACAGATAACACAAGGTACTATGCAGACTCTCTAAAAGCGCCATCTCTGCATTTAGGAGCAGATATGTGCTTGGAAAGTGAGGCAGGAAAAGACAGCCTATGCTCATATACAAGGAGAAGAATGGGAGCATGCAGGACAGGCCTGAGAAGGACAGTCTGAGCACTTGGTGAATGACAATACTTTTCCAAGTCTAAAGATTTTGACTGAACCATTGATAAATCTAGGTAGAACGTACTCAGTAACTGTCTTCTGCACACTCATTTGTTTTCAAGACACTGAGCTTTCCAAACTTTTAATCACTTTGATGGAAACAACATAATTTCAATTTGACTTTTAAACGATACAGTAAAAAAAAAAAAAAAAAGGCTTTTGGTGCAAATGTAATTTTCTTCTCAATATTCGAAAATGTGCTTATTTGCTAGCATGAACAACCAGATGTACCTATATATAAATAAGCTCATGGTTTCCCAAGCTCCACCGTTATAATTTAAAACTAAACAATCTAAAAGCGCCATCTCTGCATTTAGGAGCAGATATGTGCTTGGAAAGTGAGGCAGGAAAAGACAGCCTATGCTCATATACAAGGAGAAGAATGGGAGCATGCAGGACAGGCCTGAGAAGGACAGTCTGAGCACTTGGTGAATGACAATACTTTTCCAAGTCTAAAGATTTTGACTGAACCATTGATAAATCTAGGTAGAACGTACTCAGTAACTGTCTTCTGCACACTCATTTGTTTTCAAGACACTGAGCTTTCCAAACTTTTAATCACTTTGATGGAAACAACATAATTTCAATTTGACTTTTAAACGATACAGTAAAAAAAAAAAAAAAAAAGGCTTTTGGTGCAAATGTAATTTTCTTCTCAATATTCGAAAATGTGCTTATTTGCTAGCATGAACAACCAGATGTACCTATATATAAATAAGCTCATGGTTTCCCAAGCTCCACCGTTATAATTTAAAACTAAACAAAAAACCAGAACAACCTCCAGCTGCTCAAATAGGTGGTAAAAAAAAAAAATCAAGAAGGAAAAAACACTTCTGAAATGCATTAAGTACACGTGCACTCATACACAAAGCCCACCTACAGTATCATCCTTCAGGAATTTAATTTATAGCTTTAGAGAGTTGTATATGACCAAAGGTTATGAGCCTCTCTTGCAGCAATACTTCCCTGCCTCTTCTGTGAAGCTCCCAGTGAATGAGACTGGAGGTGTGGGAGGATAATTACTTACTGTTCTGCAGTCTAGGTGGGGATTGACAGGCAGGCTTTCAACATCAGCCAAAGAGTAATCAGCAATTACAAAATGTATTGTGTGATGAAGACCATACTATGCACATATGGAGCATTCTGGCTGCATGCTCTCTCCTTAATAGAGTTAATGAGCTAATTTTTCTCCTTGGAGGCTATGACACTGCTACATCCAAGAGTAAAGGCAGCCTTTGCACAAACAGTACCACCCCCATAGGGCAGGCCCATGAAACAAAACATTACCTAACAACCTCTACAGCTCAACCTCTACAGCTCTAAGCTCAACCTCTACAGACAAGAAAGGCTCCTCCTCTCTCTGACAGTAACTGCTTGTAAGTGGGATGTGTTATTTGAACGTGAGAAGCTCCTGGATCTGTGTGCACACTCTCAAGGCTGTTTACATCTCTTGGACATGTCTTTGGTGGGTGGCCTTTCTGTGTTTTGTTTTTGATTGTTTCTATCCCCTCCTCTTTCC
>NW_009954313.1:1611911-1619755 GCF_000747805.2 Chaetura pelagica | reverse complement strand
CAGTCCTTATTATTATTATTATTATTATTATTATTATTATTATTATCCTGTTATTCCTCAGCCTGATTAAAGCTCTGTGGCTATAGGAGGTATTTTAAATTTTGGTTTAATAAAGCAAAACAACAATGCATTAGCAAACTCCTACATCTTTGAGTGCATTCAGGCAAAGCTTGATGTTTTGATCATCCCTGCTAATTGTTTCTAGCCAGATCAGAATAAAGTATTTAAGGTATTTCAGCCTACGCATAATTTAAAGCTAGGAGTCATGACATTATCTTCAACCTAATGGTGCCCCTGACCATCTGCATACCTATCTTGCTGAATTAGTAAAACATAGTGCAGGAAAACAACCCTCATGCATGCTAATATTTGAAATTCTTAAAGGTTTTATTAAAAAGCATTCCCTTGAAAATGGAATCTGAAACAGGGTCAGCAGAGACTTAAAGAGGATTTTTTAGTCAGCCTAGGATTTCACAAGGAAAACTGATGCAAGAGCCTTTTTAAAAATTATTTATTTTTAATCAACTACTTGAAATTAGTAAGGACAAATCTCAGCAATGAATGCCTCATTTAGACTTGCTCTATTGCAATGGCAGAATGGGTGGTCTGCAAAACAGATTAACAATTAACACTAGAGGGATTGCTCTGCCAGCAGTTCCCACTGGAAACATTTACAGACTATGTAAATCCTGACCCTTATGAGGACAAATTTTCCAAGCTCAAGTCCAAATTTTTTAAGTGTTTAGCAAGTGAGTGTGGAGGCCAGATTTTCAGGAACTTGGGTCCAATTTAGACATTTAACAAAGGGTTCAGATTTTTGCAAGTCCTTAGTGTAAGTAATTAAAGACTTCTGAATATTGGCTATGTGTTACAAGAAGCACTTTCTGTTGCATGAAATAACCTTTCCTTAATCTGGTTCATAAACAGTGGCACATCTGATATGTTTCTGCATGAAATTGCAAGAGTCCAATGCTGTAATAAACCATCAAGATGTTAAACATCATGAACAGGTGTGGCTTTGCAACAGGACAACACACTACAGCAAGCAAACAGGTGTACAGTGGAGATTACCCCAACCCTTAATGTAGCGGAACACACCAAGTAATGTGAAATTATGCTCACAAACAGGCTGTGCCAAGCATTCTGTCCCTTTCATCTACTCCATACACCAGTAATGACAAACAGCTATGCAAAGAATTACAATAAGGTAAAGTTCTCCATGCAGCTCAAGCAAACACAGGCATGAGCCCAGCCCAGCTTAAGAGACCAGAAACAATTACTTTCTGATCCTCCGGACAGTCTGCTTGACTCAAGTTTTAGATGTGAATTTACACAGAGAATAAAACACACCTTGAACTTCCTCTCACCAAGTAAAAAATCCTAGTCCTGCCTCCACAGCTTCCTGTTCAATTGGTCACACATCACTGTGGCACTTCCATCGAAGTTGCTTGCTATGGATGACCAACCAGTCTGCAAAACTGTGTAGGACATAATTCTTAAGGGCTTCTCCAGCATAATTTTGTTCTCACAGCACATTTGCCTGTGCTAAAAAAAATAATAAAATCCTGAAAACCCTAAGCCAAAATCTAAAAAATATTTAGGCATGTCCTTTTGTAATTTCTAACTCAGAAGTGTTAAATGCTTTCATTGCTTCAACTACAGTAGTAGCTGAAGGACTCAGAAAGAAACTAGGCTCCCACGTGCTAGTGGCAAAGGGTCAGGGACCATACACATTAACAGCACTTTTTGTAAGTAAGAGATTCTTGCCATTTATCATCCCCCATCGTGGTTCTGCAGTGATCTTTTTAAGCTCCTGACTGAAGTTAACAATAGTTCTGAAAAGTTCAGACACTCTTACCTTTTACAGCATGTTTAACAATGGGTTTAAACTCCAGTTCCTGCATTTATTCTAGGTTCAGTTCAAAGTTCCTTATAAACACTTACACCAAAGTTAAAGGGCTACAATCTAAATGCCTCTTCCCATTTTCTTAAGACTAACCTCACCTTATTTTTAGACTTCTCCTTGACTATCACAGTCATCAGGGTTGGCAAGGACTTCTGAAGATCATCTAGTCCAACTCCCCCTGGCTAGAGCAGGATCACCTACAGTAAGTCACACAGTAGGAACACAATTCAGATGAGTTTTTAATGTCTCCACAGAAGAAAACTCCACAACCTCTCTGGGCAGCCTGTTCCAGTGCTCTGATACTCTCACAGTAAAGAAGCTTTTCCTTATGTTTAACTTAAACTTCCTTTACTCCAGATTGTGCCTATTGTTCCTTGTCCTGTCATTGGACACTGCAGAAGAGAGACTGGTCCCATTGCCCTGACACCTACTCTTTATTTAAAAGTGCATGCATATATTATCATCTATAAAGAGACAAATGCATGCTTTGCACTATATGTACCAGCTAAAGTTTTCTCAGTGCTCTTGGCAAAATAAGTCCTGTCACCTGGAAGTATAAAAAGCCTGGTTGGAGGCCACTTGTCACAGAAATTGGAGAAGAAGGGTTGGAGTTGCAATGGAAATCTGGCTTCAGAAAAGCCCTCCCCACTTCCTCAGAACACCAGAAATACCCAATGCTGCTTCTAGGAAGACCCCTCCATCGCTGGTAGAAAGTGCAGTCCTGTATTTCCAAGACTGGCAGAAAGGATGTGGCGAGTTTTCCTGGACAATCACTTCTTCTTCTGCACTTGGGCAGGCTCTCTCCCTCCTTGGACACACACACATATACGCAGGTAAGGTATAAAAATGAGGAGTACTTGGTTTACTTACCTATTTGTATGTGCCCAAGAGCCAGGGACAAAAGAAATTTCATGGCTCTGTAACTGACAACATTTCCATTTGCCAGAACACTAACATTCTGTTTTGTGACACAACGTTTATGTGCAGCACATGTAGTAGAGCTATGGGGGAAGAAGCCACCTTGTCTTTGCCACAACAGGAGGTGACAGTTCACGCCACTGTCTCAGGATGTGATAACCCAAGAGCAGCCCCAGTACATGAGGGGTGTTGGGGCTCCTGTAACGAGCAGTGAAGAAGAGGCAGCAGTTTGAAGCACAGACCTAGGTGTCAGTTATTCTACCTTGACAGGAAAGAGTAATTAGAGAATAAGTCCCTGTTGCCTTCAACTCTTTCCTACCTCTGATGTCACCTATTTGTTTGATGCTGGGAAACTGCTTGAAAAAAACCAGCTTTACCTGAAAGAAAATATTTAAAATTAGAGGTATCAGCTCATTAAAGTTTTGAAGGGTTTGAGAGAAAAAACACATTTAGGGTAGGAACTGAACAAAGGCAAATCAAATTCATTGACATAATGGCATCAAAGTTAATACATCTGTGGAAGCTGAATGCTGTGTGCTCCCTATATGTATGTTTCTGAAACTCCAGGTTTGAACAATACTTCTGAAGTAATAATTATAATCGTGCAGCACAAGATAGGCTGTGCTACTCTTGTGCTCCCTGGTGCCAGTACTACATATGAAGCTCCCAAACCAGATAAAGTTATCTTTATGGATGCAATTGCAAAAGAACTGTATAGCTCTGACTTGTTTTGAGTCATCTTGCTGTGAGAATGCCAAGTGAGAAAAGACAGCTGTTAGAACGTGTCAGGAATACCCAGAGGATGAATGCGTTCAATTTGTGTAAGAACACTGACAGCTGGAATCTATGGAAAACTGAGTAATAGCAGGATACCACATGCTAATTTATCTAAAACAGTGACTACTGGCAAAGGCTGAATATCACATGATCAACTCCCAAGACATTTGGTTCAAAAATTCTGGTCTAGATTTATCTCCGTTAACATAAATTATCTTTTCCTTATCAAGTCCTTCTAATAGAGTTCTCAAGTGAAGAAAAGGTGGATTGGATAGAAAGAGAAAAATCCATCCCAAAAGCTTGACAATTCCTAGCTTAAGTTATTTTTGTGGAGCATATAACCATGCCAGTGAGATTAGACACCCCTGCCATCTCTTCATGAAGGTCTCAGTACCTGTATTTCCCCATTGAGAAGCCATGAGAAAACTGTTACCAAAAAGCATTTGGCGTTTTTTACTATTGCTTGAGACAGGCAGAGTTTTTATGCCTTAACAAGGCACAGCAGGGAAAAAAAGTGCTATGCAAACAATTTTATTTCTCTTCTAAACATAACTTCCATGCACACAACACAAACTCACTTGAATTGCTAAAAGAGAAAAAAGAACTGTAAATTAAAACAAAGAATACTTTCTTATTATGTTTTGACTTCTGCTTTGTAAGGGAGGCTATGATTTTATTTCTAGTATTCCAGCACTGTAAGGCCTGGTATTTGGCTAATTTTACAGAAGATGTCAATCTTGATTGACATGAATGAAAAAATGGCTGCAAGCCATTGAAAATATATAATCTTTTATTATGGCTTAACTGCACAGGAGTGTTTATTATACACTCTTAACATGATTGCTGAGTGTAGCTAACCAAACTTTATAAGAAGCTTTATAATACGTGTGCTTTTTCATCGCTAATACAATATTCCTGGTAGATGCTGTGAATTGTTTGTGAGAATGGTGAATTCATTCATTAACAGTGCTTACTAAGGAAACAACTATTTATAAAGTAAGTGATGCAGAACTCATGCTGTCATCTATCTTTGGCTTCCCAAGGAAACAGCTTGTTCCTAGGAAAGAAATACTTAGTCTTCAGTATCTGCATTGTTCTCACACTCATGCATTTTAAGTAGTCACAATATATTCTTTTTTTTTTTTACACCAAACAAAATTTAGAAGTGTTATTAGCCTAATTTTAGTGAGGGGAACTAAGCCACCCCGATTACACAAGACATATCAAAAGTTTGTAGCAAGGCAGGGAATAGTAGTTTGATAACTCAAGCTAATGCCATAATCACCGGATACACATAAACCCCCACAATTATTCCATGTACCCGTTCTTTGCTCACAGGACTTTTACTCCTTTGGCCAGCTCAGCTGGCAAGAGCTGATATAATCAGATGCTATGACTCTAAAATGATGTAATGCCAGATAACCCTAGACAGGCAAAGAAGAGACAAACTGAATACTGCTTTAGTTAGCAAATATTAATTAAAACAGTGATCTACGGTGATCCAGTGATGCTTGGATTGTTACAATTGAATATAATGATAATTACCCCATTGATCCCTGAGTTGTTTTGCTGCATCTGTTCTTCCACATGGATTACTGTGTCTGAAAACTCATTTAGTGTCTGTGCATTATAGAATATAGCTCCTAAAGCACATAAGGATCTATCACTGGGGAAGTAAAATATATGAATTACAATAGTGCATACACTGGAGTCACTCTACTATCACGTGCCAGGCAACAACATAGATTTCCATTATGGTTAAACATATTTTTGGAAAAAGCTTTCCAAGAAATACTTACAAATTGATACAGCGGTAATGACACTTTTCTTTCCTAATTTCTGGATTGGTTTCTTCAAAGCTCTGCATAACAATGGTTTATTAAATGATGGTAAGATGAGACAGCTACCCTGCAATTGAATTAAGTTTAACCACAGGCTTATGGTAGTGCAAGATAAATTTATCAATCTAAATTGATTGAATACAGACTCTGTTGTCACAGAACACAAATTGTGGTCCAACAGGTATTTTGGTGTTACTATTTAAAAGGCACCATGAGCAGCAAACTTCAAGCCTCGTAATTACTTGAAAGGCAAATAAAACACCATTTCTGAAACAGAAAGCAGTAACTGGCATCAGCTGTCTACTGAGGCTGGAAATCTAAAACAATGACTATACTGGCATTATAGCTTGGGATTTGAAGAAAAAGGAGTATCTGTAGTTTTGGTGGTCAAATACACAAATCTGATGTTAGCTCAGTCATCACAAATCAAGTTTCAAGCTTCACTACTTGCCTTGAAAAGACATATTCTTTTGGGAGGAATAATACTACTTTCAAGCAATGTTTGCAAGTTGGGCCCAGGAGAAGGAATTAAAAATAGCTGGGTAAGACTGATGACAGAAGTTAAGTTTCAAACAAAACAGTTGGAGAGGCCAGTCTGACTCACCAGCAAAGACAACTGGAAATGGGAGCTTAAAAGGCCACACTTGTTCTCACACAATTCCAAGACATCCTAGTAACTCAATCTGAACATCATGAAAGCTAAATAGATATACAGATAGTTTTTATCTTAACTGGAGAAGTTCAATAAGCTACCCAAACTGCAAATGTAAATTAAAACTCTGGAACTGACATTCTGGACAACATTCAAGCGAGTACGTCTCAGGCCACAAAAATAACAGGAGCTCACAGTAAGATGAGCAGGGCAGCTGCCGAAGAGCTCATGTGATTTTGGGGATTTTTGTTTTGTTGATTTGTGTGTGATGTATCTCCAAAGTCCAGCTAAGAGATACTCTAATAAATGCCTTCTTTAATTAGCGAGAATAGCAAGGGAAGTCCAGATGTCACATAACTCACATTGCACCAGTCTACTATACATACACAGAATATATCTACACAAAGGCATAGAGGGATGGCAACAAATATAAGTGCGGGATTTATTGTGTACCCAGCTACTTGTTCCTTTGGTAGGAAGGGAAGGAATTGTTCTGTATCTTCTATTTAACTCTTAAAGAAACCAAGTTATCTTTTGAGTGGAAAATACCTAATATTTAACAGCTTCAACAAATTATCTTTGACATTAAATCCTATTTTCTCAAAAGGCATTCTGTTTTTTCTGCTTACAGTCCTTTTCTGAGCACCTCTATAAAGGAGACAGAAATACCAAACTGGGATTAAATATGTACTATCACCTAAACTACTGTATTTTGTCTAGTCTAATATCCACTACCAAAAGGCAAATGCTTGAAAAGGGAGTGCAAGAAACAGAGTGAAAGTGGTGTATTTTTCCAGCCTCTGTTAGGCAACAGATCAGGAAAGCTCCAAGCTGAGTAACTGTTTCTCAACCCTGTGGTTAATAAACCAAGTTAGAGATAGAACTCTTCCACAATGCTGTCTAATCCTTCTTTATGAGTATTTTTATAAAACTGTTGGCCTCTTCTGGTGACTAATTTCACATTTTAAGAATGCATTTTCAGCAAAAGGTGGGACATTCTATTTTGGTAGGCTCTTTTTCCAAACTGAAGAGTTTTCAGTCAACATAAATGACGTCATTTTATTCTGACTCTTTCGTATCCATTCTAATCCTGTGTATAGATACATATTTGTATTATAAAGCATCTGTGCTGTGTTCAAATCATACCATATGGATTAATTCTATGATGGCATAACATGTTTTGTCAGTTTCATTCCTTGCAATCAGCAATATCGTGAGTGTGCTGTCTTATTTGTCAATTAATTAATTGTTGAATATGGTTAAAACTGTTGTTTCTCCAGGTCACGTGTATGCCCCTTCACAGTGAATCTCTCAGAGTATCACAAGGTCTCTTCTTATGCTCCATGTAGCCAAGCAAAATTTAGAACATGGTGGGTGATATTGTGGTATCGCAAAGCTTGTCATTAATCTCACTGCTCCTCTCCATTTTCAGGTCATTTTTAAAGTCAGCTGGTCACCACGGGCCTCACCAAAGATTGTTGTAGAGACCCACTGCTAACAGAGGAACCCGATGATCTGTCCATACATTTCATTTCTGATCCCTTACTCCATCACTTTGCCAGGTATCTTGAATTTTTAGAGTAAAAAACTTCTTGAAACATCCAGTATGTTGTTCCTTAGACCAAAGAAAGCCCAAATATATATATCAGCATGTTGTGATTACACAGGTGTTTTTTTGTTTTGTTTTGTTTTGTTTTTTTAAAAGACAAATCACAGCTCAGGGAAAGGGAGCTACAAGGTCTCTTTCTTT
>NW_009954313.1:1607480-1611852 GCF_000747805.2 Chaetura pelagica | reverse complement strand
TTTCCCTATATTCTTTTCACCCATCATACTTTTCCAATAGGGTTGTCAAAACCACAGCTGTGGCAAGACTAAACCTCCCTGGAGACAGCATATAGTGCTAGCTACCAGTTTCTGAAGATCCAGGTTAAAATCTTCTGGTCATTGCACAGGTGAGAACAAAGACTTCCTCTTTCAGTACCTTCCACCAAGGTCTCATCTTCCATGGTTTCAGTCCAAAAAAACCTTCAAAATTAACAAAATCCAAAACACACCACACCACCACAAAAAACCCTAAACACTAAAAACTATTAATGATATAAAATCTTCAACTAAAGCAAAAGAGAACCATATCTTCCAGAGCAAATCTTCATTACCCTAAAGCTGAGCTTGTGTCATGTAAATTGCTGTGTCCCAGACAATGCTCTAATAAAGAGCATGGTGTCAAATTCTCCATGCAAGCTAATATGCAGCTGTAACCATGTGAACAGATCCTTGGTGTAATTTTGTTGATTTTACAACAGAATGTCATATTCTGAACAGGTCTTCTCCACTTCTGCAGGATATGATACAATTTTGATTGACTCAGCAGCAGCTCTTACAGTGACTCTCAGTCTGGGACACATCTTTATTTCCAATCCAACTGAAAAAAATGTTTTCTTAGAAATAAAGTAGGTCACAAGATAGAGCAATTACTTTTAAAAATATTAGACAACAAACTTTTTCACAGGATACACACACTGTACAGCTTCGGTTTGTTACTTTCAATATTCACAGTACAATACTTTTGAAAAATTATCTATTTAAGTGCAGCTTACAGCTGTCAAGTGCCAGTTTATTTTGTTTGACAGAAAAATTTATAAGATACCAAATGCCAGCTGAGTTGCCCTTTCTGTGTTCAGACTTGTTCAACCAGTTGTGCACTACATCAGTGCTGAAAGATATCTCGGAAAGCTTGAAGCATCATAGTTTTAATCTGTTCCAACTGCAGCTCAGTATCAAAGAATAAATGCAAAGTTCTCATGCTCTAGATCTGCAGGATAAGACACTGATCAGACAGCGTGTATAATGAAGATGCCAAAATGCCCTTTGTGTTTGAGATATCCATGTTGTATGGTAAGACTTCCCTATTCAGATTGTCCTGAATGTTTACAGTAATTTAAATTTGTGGAGAAGGAACAGTGAGGAGACCAGTTGGCTTGATCTTGTTGATTCCTCCATCTAGGATGCAGACCCTTGGGTACTTGATTTTCACTAGATGAGCTGCAAACTGAAACAGAAATGTCATTAGGCATGCTGCACCCTGAAATCAAAATAACTGTCTTAAGAAAGAAGAGTTAAACAGCAGAAAAAATTATCAGACTCTAGAAGTTCTTTCTTTGTACCAGCTAGTCCAACACAGGAACCCAGGCCTGTCTGTTCAAACAGCTGGGATGAATTTGGTGGTCATCAAAGTGTCACACTGATAACCCTGAACTTTATTTATCTCTGCTAAGGTAAGACATTTCCTCATTCTAACAGGATTATTTAATCTCAGACTAATCAGTGGAAACCCACTTAAAACACGAAATAACAGATTTTTTTCTCTGTATTGATCTAATTCCCACCTGTTTTTTGTAGGTTCACAAGTGAACAAGCATCACAGTTTGATTCTATTTGCTTACCTGTCAACTTTGTCCAACATGACTTGATTCACAGATGTCAGATATGGATTTGGGGTCTAGCAGCTGTACTCTCCCCTCTGCACCCCACCCTCCACCCTGATCTGCTCAGAGTCAGGTTACATAGTGCAAACACACACATGCACCCCCCCGTTCCATGAAAGCCTCTCTCCTCGATTGATTCATTCCATAAATCAAAAGCAGGCGTTGTCAGTTTCCATGTAGCAACGTTATGAAAGCAACAATATTTTCTATATCAAAATCATAACAATTATTTTAAAAAACCAAATAACAAATATTATGTATCAAAATACAGAAATCCAAAACTAAAGGAACAACATTTTGTGTATGCCAGTTCAAACTTGCGGTTTAAATACTGACTGCAATACATTAAAAGCAAGCCACCAATTAAAACAAGAGATACTACAATAGTTTTACCTTTATTCCAAAAGCTGTGAGAAAGACTGCCCTGCACCCCAGTCTTTCAGATTGTGGCTTTATCCTTGACTGACAAATTTGTAAAATCACTCAGTGCTAAGGAAGACCTAAAGTAATTTCAATTATCTCTTTTCATATAATTGTGGGTTAGTCAGTGCAGGATTCATAGGATCAAATGAAAAAAATCCTTACAGTCAGACAATCAAAACAGCTAATAGTAAAGTTAGACATATGTGGATGCCAGTTTTCATGAGAAAAATAAATGCCATGCTTTTACAGAGGTTCTCAGATGCAGAGATGGTGTAACACACACACAGACATCGCTAGGAGAGTTCAACTATCTCTCACTGTAATCACAGTCCATAAAAATGTCGTTTATAGTAAGACCGAGACAGATACTTAGCTTTGTCAAAAATAACACTCAGCTGTGTATCAAGCACTACAAAAATTGTATATATTCCTAGTGAATATATACAATAGTGAATTTCACATATTCCTAGTGAAATACTCCTACCAGACATCTCTACTTCATATGTACAGCTCTGTCACCTCACAGTGCTGTCCACCTGTGACTCATGAATAGTACTCTGTCTTGGACACCAATGCTGCTCATAGCTGGCAGAAATGAAAAAAATACAACAAAAATTCAGACTGACAGGAAGCAGTAGGTTGTGGTTCCTCTCTCTACTGATAATTTTACACTTGCAATAATAAACTGTAAAACTCCGTTTCGTGTTTTTGAATGTCCTAGCCATAATATAACCACTACTGCATGTAATCTGAGAAGAAAATATGCAAACAAATGTTATGTATTTATGGTTTGAGCATTAAGGCCTGTATCCCACTGTATTTTAGAACTGCTTTAGAAAACTATGTATGGCTGGAAATAAATTTTCCTCACTGTATATGACAAGAGGCTCCTTTATAACCTTATGGTGAAGAATCTCCTACTTCTTGCAGGGCCTCTGTGAAACAACCACTGCAGAATCTGTGGCTGTTGGCAAATGACAGGCAGAAAGCACAAAGAAGTGCTTTGTAAAATTATTGTCACAGAACTGTCTGCAGTTGTCTACATAGCTTTGGCAAGAAAGGCTGCAAATACAGCTTGAAATACTGCATCTGAATGTCCAGCCAGGGCAAATCCACGGAGCAGAGAATGTACTACTATTGGTACTTCACTTCTGTGGGAACTGGTTGCAAGTCAGGGGCTCAGAGGTATATATCTTGCCATAGGTTGAGAGCTGCCATCTCTGTGCCAAACTCCAAATACCAGCCTCTAAGAGCTTTGCACATAGACCTGTCTCCACACTGAAAATAAGAAAAGAGTAAAAAATTTATGTCATAGGGTAACAGGATTTGATCTGATTAAAGACATTCCTACTTTTTCCTTCTGCCTTCCCAAATTGTGTCGTGAAAGAAGAAACGGTAACTTCTGGTAAAGAGTAGACTTAGAAGTAGTCACTAATGAGCACTGCAGTCTTCCTAATTAATGCTTTGACTTTTTATAGTCCTGTTCCTCAGTAAATGTTTGTGCCTTCGTCTCCCAGACAGAGGAGTCCGTCTGTTACAGACGGGAGTGGAACGTTATCACCATGTTTCTGAAATGTTCCAACACCACCTGGCATCTGTCCCTGCCAAAATATACTGTATGAAACTAGTATTTTCAAAAAACATGTTATTTCTGGCATGTACATTGATGGAGGGGCATGAGAGGAAGGACTATTTGAAGTAATTACATAAACTTCCTCCCCAATGTGACCTTCATTTATGTTCAGATTTCAGTAACTTAAAACCAAGAAATTAAGATAGACAAATAAAAGTTTCCTAAAAAGTTGAAAAAAAAATCAGTGATCCAAAGAGAGCAAAATTTCATGCATCAAAAAAAGCTCAAAGTGCTTTTCTGAACTAATGCCACTGACAGCAGACATGGGATGTTTTCTTCATAAGTGCTACCATAAATTGTGAATGATAAGTTTAATAACAGGCACCTGAATATGTAATTTGTAGTCCACTAAATAATCTAGTTTACAGAGGTACTCATGACAGCAGAAATAAGCAAATGGGCTATGTTACCCTTTGTAACCTGTAAACCACCTCAATTTTAAAGAGGGATTTATTTAAATATATAAAAACACTTGCACAATTAAATTTTCATTATACATGCTGATTTTAATTAGAAATTAACCTCTATAATTTATAAGGCGATTATACTTTTTCCAATTTGTCAAATGCTTCTGTTGACATTACTTCTGATGTATTTCAGTTTCTCCATACCACCAATGGATCACAGTCCTCTA
>NW_009954313.1:1582129-1607426 GCF_000747805.2 Chaetura pelagica | reverse complement strand
GAGCTATAGGATTAAAGGGATGCTACAAGACTTTAAGCTTTTTCCTTTCTGGCTCACACATCCTTTCCTCAAAATGTACTTGCCAAACAAGCTCAGTTACTATGTTTTACTGGCTTCACCTAGCATTTAAATTGAACTTCCTCTTGCTATTTTCAAGGAAAATATTACATATGAAAGGACTAATATGTGAGCAACTTCTTAATGACTACTGTGTGATGGCTTTGGTGAAGACTTTGGGAACATTGTTTCTGTTTTAAGTAATGCATCAATCAACAGAACGTAAAACACCCTCCTCAGTGAGTATAACTGAGTCAGAAAACTGTAATTTCCATTTGAAAGCAGTCAGCTAGGATTCTCTCATACAGATACAAGCAGTCAGGCTTTCAAAGACAGACAAGATCACAGGAAATCCAAATCATAATCTGGGCAAATGTTGAACATTTTACCCTGTAATGGTGTTGCTATCAATACAAACAACATAACAGTATTAAGGTTCTTGACGGTACTTAAAGGAACACTAATCTGCACATAGAACCATTTATCAAAATGTTTTTACTACCCTGTTCCAAGCAGTGAAATCACAGCTTTCAAGTGTTCTGAACATATTACACCAGGCATGCCACGTTTTTAGATTGTCTACAGTGAAGCGTCTAATAGCACAACAGCTTGAGCAGCACCGTCCCCATCACCCTCCAGGCCAGCCATCAGGGTTGCTATATATACATCATTCACTTTCATAGACGTTCATGTGACAGGTTGTAATTAAAGGGCAAGTTGGGAAGGAAGGAGGAGTAACATACAGTACCAGAATAACAAAAAAGACTGCTGTGACAAGAATTACCAGAGTACAAATGTTAATATCTGATTCTGAAAGAGTCAGAAGAAAGAGTTACTTTAGCAACTAGAGGAAAAATATCTACCCATTTTTTTAGTACTCATCCATTGCCACAAGGTTATTATTAATTTTTAATTTGTAAACACATGCTATGCAAATCTCTCAGGGACTGCAGTCCATTCTGCCAAATAGTTTCAGTCAAGAGTCAAGACCAATATGAATGCACACCATAGCCAAGGTGATTGGTCTACAGCTTTTTAAACACTTTTCATATGCCACAAAGCAGACCCAGCACACAAGATTATTTTCAGTCACTTACTTCTTAAAGAGTTCCAGATATATGAAATGGCACTTTAATGCCAAGGAAACTATAGCCTCCCATATCAACATGACAGCACCCAGTTAATGGTTACAGTTAGCATAAACTGAATGAAATGCAAAGCACAATTTTGGGCAAACACAAACTATGTGGGGGAAAGGAAAAAGCACAGAACTTGATGCTCAAACAAGATCAAGGAAAAGTTCTTTAGAATCTGGCTGAAAAAGAGCACTTTCCACTCCATCAGTACAAAAATATAGCAGTAACTTAAAAGGACTTACATGCAAAGACTTGAAAATAAGCCTACACAAACGTGAAGCGTCTAATAGCACAACAGCTTGAGCAGCACCGTCCCCATCACCCTCCAGGCCAGCCATCAGGGTTGCTATATATACATCATTCACTTTCATAGACGTTCATGTGACAGGTTGTAATTAAAGGGCAAGTTGGGAAGGAAGGAGGAGTAACATACAGTACCAGAATAACAAAAAAGACTGCTGTGACAAGAATTACCAGAGTACAAATGTTAATATCTGATTCTGAAAGAGTCAGAAGAAAGAGTTACTTTAGCAACTAGAGGAAAAATATCTACCCATTTTTTTAGTACTCATCCATTGCCACAAGGTTATTATTAATTTTTAATTTGTAAACACATGCTATGCAAATCTCTCAGGGACTGCAGTCCATTCTGCCAAATAGTTTCAGTCAAGAGTCAAGACCAATATGAATGCACACCATAGCCAAGGTGATTGGTCTACAGCTTTTTAAACACTTTTCATATGCCACAAAGCAGACCCAGCACACAAGATTATTTTCAGTCACTTACTTCTTAAAGAGTTCCAGATATATGAAATGGCACTTTAATGCCAAGGAAACTATAGCCTCCCATATCAACATGACAGCACCCAGTTAATGGTTACAGTTAGCATAAACTGAATGAAATGCAAAGCACAATTTTGGGCAAACACAAACTATGTGGGGGAAAGGAAAAAGCACAGAACTTGATGCTCAAACAAGATCAAGGAAAAGTTCTTTAGAATCTGGCTGAAAAAGAGCACTTTCCACTCCATCAGTACAAAAATATAGCAGTAACTTAAAAGGACTTACATGCAAAGACTTGAAAATAAGCCTACACAAACAGGTATTTAATAGTTGTTTTTAGAATAAATTTTCCTGAGAATGAAAGTAAGAGTAAATACTTTAATTTCTCCAACTAATACATTTTAAGCACTTGTACTTTTAATTCTCCACTTAGAAATTACATATATTTACAATTTCATATATAAAATTATTATTACTAAAATAATAGGAATTGAAAATTAAATTATTATAATAATATTCTTAATATTAAAATGCCATATATATGAATTCAAGAGCAAGCACTTGAAAACGAAAACTTAATTGAAGAGATTTAGCTTTTGTAACACAGCCAATTTATAATGACCAAAATAAATTCAGTGCACCCAATACAGTTGAATGGAGTGTAAAATTAAAAAACAGAATGGAAACATTATACTTTTGATTCAATAGAAAATAAAAAGCTGTTAGTGAGTGAACAGAAATATGTATTTTAAAAAAGATGCATAGCAGCTGGATTGAATATAAAAAGGAAAGCATGAATGTCTTTCTGAAATATTCTAACCCCCTCCAAGTCCAAAGATTGCCTTAGATGTTGAAAAATATTCAAAGAGATACTTGATAACGAAAATCCTTTCTTTGCAATTTGCAGTACTTTTTAACACTGTGCCAACTGCCAGCTTTATCCCACTTCTTCTTAAACTCCAGGATAAAAGTCTTTGGATCTCCCACACAGTGGACACATTCACTCCTGTAGCAGTCAGTCAATCCTTTTCAAAAGCTGATTCAGTTTGATGAAAAGCAAAACAGCACTGCCCCAGTATCCAGAATGGATACTGGAATTGCCAAATTCACCAATACCATTCTGGCTGGTAACATCCTTAACACAAGTCTCCTGGACCTGTAACACACATTTGTTAGTTCTTTACTAGCTCTGTTTCAGTTATCACTATTTCATATTCTCTGAAATGGAGTATCAGGAAATATAAAATGCTGTTTCAAGAGCTGAGAAACAGACCCAGAAAGTGGTAATTCTATTCTATAATGCAGCAGGCCTGAGTGATATGAACACAATCTAATCCATGCAGGTTCATGCAAGGACAAGGGTGCTCTTTCAGAGGTGCCACCCACAAAGACAGTGTAACCACAGCCAAGACTGACAGGCCTAAAGGAAACTCTGGAGCCTGACAGCACCTCTCCAGGATTCAAGTTCACTGTCTCCCATCTTTCCTGTCCTTACCTATCTCCCAGATGACAGAGAAGAGCTGGAATTCTGCTTGTCAGCATTGCTCAGAAGTCAGACATATTTTGATAGGTAAAGCTGAGGGCTCCACCATTCCTTATCTCAGAAGCATCCAAACCTCTGAGTAGTAAGGCATACACATGGGCCAAACAATGTCTACACTGAACAACCAACTAAAACTTCCAATAAATGTAACCGTTGGTCTCAGTAAAGATTAAAAAAAGGAGAACCTATTTGGAGTTATAGAAATAGCCTGCTTTCCTTGGCACCTACTTCAGAAGAGGAAAAGGAACACACAAATTCTGCTCCTTAGCCTCCATCTTTCCTTTTCCCATTTTACTCTTTCATACCTCACTGGAAAGGAGGAATATTTAGTTAATCTCTGCAGTACCTGAGACATTCAGTGCAAACTAACCAAACCCACTGATAGGAGTAGAATTACAACAAAACAGCACAACTTCTGGCTGGCAGTCCAAGTGTCTTTCCTGGGCTGGGAGAAGAGCAATAAACTGGCAACAGCAGCTGGGCTACTTTCTCTTGATGAAGGAAAACATTCATACATATTATAATAATAAAAAAGACTAAATAAAATAATCCAGACTTTACAGAATAAAATAATGAAGACTTAACCATGTCTTAGGTAGAGTTACAACCAGTAGGATTATTGTTGATTAAGTAAGCCTTTCATCTCTTCAAAACACAAGTTTAATATTTTCTTCAGTAGGCAAAGAGGAGCCTGATGATTCCAGTAGGCTCTGAGTCTGAATGCAGAAGGGAGGGTGATGACTCAACAAAACAAACACGAAAAAGAGGCATTCTGGGAATCATAAGGAGATCCCTTATGATCCATCCTTGCAAACAGAAAATATCTTCAGTTTTTATGCCACTTGTTCAATCACTTTTCTACAGAGAATATTTACAAGAAAATGTAGAATCTGAAAGGTATCTAGTAGAATAACCTCAAGAGGTTTATTGCCTAATTTCTATTTACTTTCACTCCGTAAGTTTCATTAGGTCCTTCTAACTTAATGTATCTGATTTGAGAAGTATGAATGGACCTGCCCTTTGGTATTCTATGTAACACCTAATCTTCAGATCACCCTATAAAGTTTCTTGGATATCCATTTGTGTTTTTTTAAGACAGGTCTATAACAAGAAACTAGCCTCAGTATACATGGTCTTCGTTCTGTGGCAAGGTCTTTTTACAAAGCCTGAGGAAGACAACAGCATCACACAAATTCAGTGATAACTGGGCACTTTAACCTGTGTGTCTCAGTCTTCATATAAAAAGAAATACATTTTTGATAGTGTGCCAAGAGAAAAAAAACTTTACTTGCATATAGAATTTTTTTCCAGGCTAGGAATACATTACACAAAAAGAATCTTGAACTTGACCCTCTTCCTCTTGCCTTGAAAAGGGGCAGAAAAATCTCATGGAAAATTGATACTGCTTGTCTTTGCTTTATGAGTAATTAATATATTTAATCTATTAGCTACTGTGATGAAGTAACAATGACTACTTTGCTTCAGTAACTTGTAGAAATTGTCTCATGATTTTATCTCAGGTAAGCGATTTATTCTGTTCTAATTTCAGTCAACATTGCGGTATCAAAGACAAAAAGTTGGGAAGAAAAACAGATAATGGCTTAGTACCTAATGGGGAAGGGGAATTTAATTCACTTAAAAGATACTGCCACTTAATATATTTAAAAATTAAAAATCAGAATAGAATTTGGTTGATTAACTCCAGCACAATGCCTTTTATGTAGATAGCCCCTGCTGTTTTCAGAGACAAAAGAAGTATCTGATCTGTTAACAAGTGCCCAAAATCCCCTAGAAGAAGAAAGGCTGGCACAAAGTGAGAACCAGCTTAAAGGATAGAATATTCTGTAGAGAAGTGTGAGCCAAGCACCACCACGTGATGCCCAGTACAGGCTCTTCTTTACAATATCTTTATGCTGGTAATGGTGCATGCAGTAAAGGCTCTTGTATGTCAGCCAATCTATTAATTTATATTTCAGGGTGAATAAGTTAAGTGGTTTAACAAGCAGGATTACCATGTTTTAATTCTGTCCTAAGGAAGTGTTAAACCAGAGCCAGAACTATACTGAAGGTCTGTGGCACTGCTGGCTTCCTTTGCTTCCTGCTGGAACAGTGATGTGGTAAAGTTTTCTAGCCTAACAAGTTCAAGACAGCATTTTATTTCCATTTTAAATGTTTCATCATCTGGCACCAAAGCTAATGCAAAAGATAGAAGTGTAAAAAGGGGGAAAAGGCTTTTTTTTTACACATCTGTTCAGTACACTCAACTAGCATTTTAAATTTTTTTTTTAAATGATGCCAAGTAGGCTACTACTAATACAAAACACAATTGAGAGCTTCAACCTTCTAGGTACAAATAGCCCCATAAATAATAAGTGTTTCTTCACACTTAGCCCATCTCTGGTGCTGGTTTTATATGTACTCTGAGGGTGTGATAGAGGGGGCAAGTCCCTACCAGTATATAGGCTCCAGTATTTGATTAATCTGTGGTCAAACTAGTCAATCCAGTATTTTGTTACTATTTAAAATCTACACCCTTTAGTTAGACTTTCAAGAACTCTAAAAGCAAATCAAAAGGCAAAGCAACATTTATCTTTTATGGAAATATTGACAATTCTAGGTAAGCCAGGTAAACACTGCCTCAATTGCAGAAGTCTGGGTTTAAGGAGAAGGCAACACCCTCTCATGTGACTGAAGTAGTTGCCCTAACTAAGCACACTGCAAGTTTTCTTTAGCTGCACTGGCAAAAGCAACAATCAATTTCATATAACGAAATATTTAACAAATCTAAGTTTGCCTAAGTGTCACACTATGTGACAGGAGAAAACTCTGTTCTTATCTGTGGTGTAACCTACATCCCACACTGTAAAGCCTCTGTCCTTGCCTTCCCTCAGACACTTGGTTCAAGTTCTTTCTTCATTCTGTTTTAGACAGACTTAGTGTTCCTTTGTTTCAGATAAAACATTTATGAGCGGTCCTGGAAAACAACTCACTGAAAATTACTTATTGGCATGTGACATATCTCCCATAAATATACTCATTAGTGGAAACCACAGCACTTGCTTTTCCTTGTTCCTATTCCTCAGGAGGTTCGTAAGTGGTTAGGCTCTTGCTGAGAAAGCAGGATGTTTAGTGATTTAAATTGTAATTGTTGAAAGAAGCTGCATAACTCACCATCAAATGCATAAAGCATCATTGAAATAACCTCTATTTGAATTTCAGTATTTTATCCATTTTGCATTTGTTCCTCTGAGGAGAGGATTTATGTAGTCAGCATTTAGGGAGTAACTGTAATTATTTAAGTTCATTAGTTTAATGGTGAAATATTTATCATGGACTTACTCAGATCTCGTGCGCAAACCTAGGTACTCACTGACTGAAAATATTTAAGATAATGCTGTATGGTTTCTTTCATGTTGTCTCTGCTACTATTTAAGAGACATGATACATAACACAAGTTAATTCTATAAATGATGAAGCACGGGTTAATTAAAGGGACTTCTCATGTTACGTATATAAAAGACTCCAACGTGTCAGGCTGAAGCTTCTGCTGTCCATCACATTAAAACCTTTTAATGGTCCTTAACTGCATTACATTGCATGCCCTTTTAGTAAATAGTTTTAAGAAAATGGTCAACTGAAGGCATACCATATCTAAGAGCATGTCATTTACACACAAACACACACACAAAAGACAGCTTCCCTTCACCTGAGGAAATGAGAATGGCAAAAGAAATACATCTACTTGTTATTCTGCTACTGCACAACACCATCAAATATTTAGTTATAAAAAAGTGTGAGCAATTCTAATTGTTCTCCCTGTCTAGTTAAAGGCACTGACAGTAACAGTATCATACAAAAGTTACCAGTAGAAACCATTCTCGTCTTTACTGAGCAAAACTGCATGAGCTAAAGGATTCTAAAAAACTAATCAATAAATTGGTTTTTTATGAGTAGGAATGCAAATTTTATCTTCTTTCCTTTGGACATCGTAACATACGTGTCCACAGTCTGCCTACCTTGTGTGTGCTTCCTAACATCACAGAAAGTAAATGCAAGTCAGGTTTGAAAACAGTATCTTACCAATGTACATTAGAAGTGCTGATGTCACTTTTATAACATCCGAGAAGTAAATATTTTAAACCCAAAAAGGTAACGGTAAATAATTTCATTTCAAAGCATCAGCTTTCTCAGATGTTGATCACTTGAAGAGAGATATGTCTTTGTCCAGAAGCAGAAATGAACAACAAAAAAAATCACCCCAAATCCTGTCATCATACTCAAAGTTACTACTCTGAATTATCCAGACAATAGGATGATTTATTTACTACTGCCTATATTCATGCCATTGATGTATTTGTAAGAATAAACATTTATGTTACAGCAATATACTCACTTCAGCTGTGTTCTTCACTGCATTTCCTACAATCACCACAACTCTTCCTTTAAAGCTCTGGAGCGTGGCAGTCGCTGGACACTGGACGAGATCCCCTTCTGCAGTAAATGCTGATGCAAATGGGACATTGATGCTGCCAGAAATGTGGCCACGGTTAAAGCTTAGGAAGGTCAGTTAAGGACATGTGAAAGGCACAGAAAACTGTGGCACATGTACAGCTGTACGATGAACCTGCTCTTCATCAGGGCTGTTGTGATACAACACTGTTGCTCTTTTGTGCTAGTGTATTTTGATAAACCTCATTTACCGTTCACTCATACGGAGAAAACTTCTGACACTACACAGAAAAAAAAGACAGAATGAAGAGTTGTTTGCTTCATAAAGGACACAGCACTACAGACACTCATTTGTTAAATAAAACACTTGGTGCTAAGGACCAAATATACACAGTATACATATTTTCAGGGATTTTACTTTAAATAATCTCTGGTCTGATAAGCAGCTGGAGCACCTCTTCCAGAGGAGTAATATGCAAAACTAATGAAGTCCTTACAATGAGATCCAAAACTAAATAGGGATTATTGGAAAATCTTCTGAAACCTCCTGCCACCCCCTGAAAGGCCCCTACAATTTTGATTCAAACTGAAATTTTAGTGTACATGCATGCAGATTCCCAGAGAACAAGCACTGGGTATATTATCTGCAGTTCCACTAACAGCGAGTGTGTATTGGCTATTGAAATGCAAAAAGCACACGAGTCCCAAGAGGTCTGAGATATGGTCAGTTCTGCTTCACTTTGAAGGGATAATTCAATCAGGTTTTATGAAAAATACTGAATGTGAAAGTCTCTTCAATAAAAAATAAGTTGGACCACTACTATCTAGCTTTTTATGAATTTGAAAATGTGCCATGACTTCGACCAACTTCTCAATTACTTTCATACTCTACACACATGCCTGGAACCCTCCCCTTCCCCAATAGTACACAGGAACAGCTTTGAAGAGGTGGGAAACAGCTAAGTACTGTGAAAATATACACAAGGTCAAATATCCAGACCAGTCACTATTACTGTACTTGAAGAAAGCTAGTTGAATTAATAATTAAATTCAGAATCCTTTTTAATAAAGGAGCTGCCTTAAATTGAGGTAATTTTTAATTGACCCAGGTTAATACTAGCATTCACTTCTTGTTACTTATGTAACAGCTTCAGCTTTATGATCATAATTATTACAGTGTGGCAAAAATATGGCAATATAAAAGCATTTGAATGAACAGAAGACAATCATGTATTATTCCTTAACACTGTCAGTTGGTTTCTACTTTGAAGGGGAAAATGACAACTTTCCTTCACTAGTCTGTGCCAATCCCCTTTCCCCAATAACCATATCACACTCATTGCTAAAAGTTCTGAAACAATAATAATTTGCACAGATAATTACTTTGGACAGATCTAGCTGCTCATGACTATGCCACTGAGCATGCTGAACTACTCAGAGAAACTTGACATAATCTTTTAAAAGAGAAATAAATTTGATATTAACATTAGTACCAAACTGGATAGATCCAAAATGCATTTGCTGTCATTCACACTCTCCCTAATCTTAAGCGACCATCTTGAGCATTCCAAAAGTAAGACAATTAACAAAGAGGCCAGGATCTTGTGCTTACAGACTGAGAGACCATAAGTATGCAGCTATAATTTTCATAACAGGAATGGAAGGTTGCCAGTATCTCTGCTAACATGTTTAATGAAATGAGCCTTAGACAAATTGCTGGCCAACAGAGACACTGTATCACCTTTTCAATAGAAAGGCTTCTGTTACAAAGCTGCTGATTGGGAAAAAGCATTAGGAGCTCTTGGCCTTGCAACATGAGCTTCATTACAACACAATGCCTTAGCTTTCAAATACATCCTAGTATGAAATATGAAGCATGCTTGATACTTGTTGAAAGTCTTCTCATGCTTTTTTGAAATCACATTGAAAATAACGTGAAAGTGAAGTTTAGCATGACAGGCAGAGGTGGTGATGAAGACCGATAACAAAACATAAGAAATGATCCTATTTTTTAAGAACCTCACAGTGGTCTGTCACATTTTAAAAACACATGCCACAGTAACATAGAGACTGCCTGATCCCGTGGTACGGTTCATTGGAAATTTTCTGACAGTTTCCTTACTGTGAGAATGAATGGGACACTGAACAGAGTATTCCTGTGGTTTACCATTCAGAACTGCTGACAGATTAATAGCTTTCTATATACCATATTTCTTTTACAACTGACACACAAACCAATGCACTCTAGGGATAATTCTAATACCTACCAGGCTGCCTTTTTAAAAATGACATTCCCTACTTCCTAGTACCAGAAAGATTTAAGACCACTCATTCTTTAAATGACAGGGTATTTTAGTTGACCAGAAACTCCGACCAGACCAAAACAACAGCAGCAGTGATTACAGTGCATAGCTCAGGCTATGAAAATTTTCTCTCTCAAGTATGCCTCCTCATTCAAGACATATAAATGGAAAGTCTGATTAGAACTTTCTAGTATGTAAGACAGTCTCATGGAACCACTTACTTCATAGCAGTCAAAAATAATTGAAACTTTGAATCACCTCTGCTAGAGTAGAGTAGGATGAGAAAAACAGCAGAGTAGAACCTATTATCAAGCTATTATGAAAACTATAGAAACATTTAACCAAACAAGTTGCATCTGACCTTGATTATAAAATAAATAAATCCATTACTGTACACAGATAATAGCCTTTCAGTGCAGTAAATGTAGCTGAGGCATTTTATATTATTTGCGCTCTTTCTGCATTCTTTTACATGATTTCTAGGAAATAGGTTAAATAATTAATAACAGAATGATACATGTAGAAATAGAAACACTACTTACCTCAGTAACATCAAAGCTTTCTATGTAGTAATAATAACCTTCTATAGTTTTTAATCCTGGGCACTTCGCTTTTAAACTGGAGACTAAAAGGTATTATCCCTTTGTCCTGATTTGAGCCAGTCAAACTGTGACACCCTTGATGAAGTAACTATTTCTCAGAAAACACCCTGAATTTTCAGTTTCCTGAATAAAGAGGATCACATTTTCAACAATCTAGATCCAGGAGTAAAGAAGCTGCTGGAGTTCAGAACATAAAGAGTCAAACTACTTAGATATATGAATCTCTACTTAATTGTACTCCTCAACTGATGCATGAAACTAATGAATGCAAACAAAAGAAAAATTACCTTTTTTGTGTTCTTTTGACCATTCTGTTTTATCTACATAGCAGATCACATTACAGGTTCAAGTTTGGCATACAGTAAAATCATAATTCCTCAATAATAACAGGTTTAATTTAGAATAGTCCAATTATGTTATTCTGTTTACTATGTAAGATTAATTTCACTTTTATACAGTAAAAATGTTTAGTTTTCTGCTTCACCCTGCTTTGTCATAAATATTGCAAAATATTTAACACAGAAAAATGTTAGTGGCAGTGTTTTTCTGCATATACAGTTGCTTTTAAAGTGGTACTTTACCAAACTAGATTAAAAAAAGGTTGAAACATTTGAATATTTACTACAAATTTTTGCACAAATATTGGCCTTGATCTACTGTTCATTTAGTTGTCTAGACTTTATGCTTTTCTAACATGCATACAGTATGTCAACAGCATTTGTTAAGACTCTAAGATCTTTTCTAACGCTAAAGATGTTGGGAGCCTGTTCAATCTCAGTCACTGAAGATCTTTAAGAACAAGCCAGACATACATAAAAGGAATGATCCTCCTTTCTCAAAGCAAAAGGCTGAGAGAGGATGTTTAGTCTAGAGAAGACTGAGGGGATCTTACTAATGTATATAAATATCTGAAGGATGGGTGTCAAAAAGGAGGAGCCAATTTCTTTTCAGTCATGCCCTCTGATAAGACTAGGGGCAATGGATGAAAGCTAGAGCACAAGAAGTTCCACCTCAACATGAGGAAAAACTTCTTTACTGTGTTACAGAGCACTGCAACAGGCTGCCCAGGGAGATCATGGAGTCTCCTTTGGAGACTTCAAAGACCCATCTGAATATGTTTCTGTGTGACCTGCCCTAAATTCTATGGTGGTCCTGCTCTGTCAGGGGGATTGGACTCAATTTTCAGATGTCCCTTCCAACCCCTATGATTCTGTGAAATGTTTGACTAAAATTAATTATTCTTTTGTTATTTTTCTATTGAGTATTAAGAATGAAGAATGGTAATGTTTTCTAACTGAAAGAGGGAAGATTTAGGTTAGATATCAGGAATAAATTCTTCACCATGAGGCTAATAAGGTGCTGGAATAGGTTGCTTAGGGAGATTGTTGATGACCCTTCCATGGAGGTGTTTTAGGCCAGGTTGGATGGGGCTTTGTGCAGCCTGGTCTAGTGTGAGGTGCCCCTGTTCATGGCAGGCATGTTGGAACATGATGATCTTTAAGGTTCCTTACAACCTTAACCATTCTATCATTCCATTAATTATACCTTGTGAAACAGCAAGCTAAGAGTACATCTGCTGCAAAAACATCTACATCACCTTTGGTATTACGAAAGGAGCAATACTTAAAAAGATTATACCATTCAATAACAGGTATAATCCCAAATGTTCAATATAAGGTTAAGATTTACCTCTAATAAAATATTGTCATTATTCCCACTTACAGATGGATCTTGATGAAGATCTGCATTCCTGGTAAAGAACACTTATAAAGAACTCCCCCTTCCAAAACCCAAATAAACCCAGCCCCAGAACTACACTACTTCAGAAAACTACACTACTTCAGAAAAACGATCTAAAAATATGCCATGTGCAAAGACTATATATTTGAAAAAGAACAAATAAGTAAGGTTGAGACAGGGTAGCAACTCTGACAAAAATACAGATTCAAGACACTTTAAGACTTGTCTGATTATATGCTAACCATATGGCTGCATTACATGACAGTAACAAGAGGGCATTCAACAGGAATTGATATTCCACTGAAGGACTGGCAAAGCATGTGAGCTATCAGTGCTTCTCTGGCTCCTTTATTTCTACTTAATTGCAATATTGGTCATATTAAATGGTAAAGGTCTGCTGACAACAACTGTAACCGAAAAAAGTAGCATTAAACCATTTGTGCTACTAGTACAATGTGTTTTCACTAGAACTACTGCTTAAAACGTGAAGGCAAAAATACATTTGTCCTCTGCCAAATAGGTCTCTCCATAACAAAAAAAATTTCCCTTGGTCCTTCCACTGTACCTCTACCATGTACCTTTCCATTATGTACTGTTTTAACATCTCACTGCCTGCAGACAGTGAGGAAGTAATTGATACAAATATGATTTTGAAGGATACTCTTCACTGTTACGGATGTCCACCACCAGAAGCTTGGGCTTGCTAGGCTTTGTTTTCTTTACAGGTGTTTTGGAATGACTAGGTCCTGTCAACTCACACAGATCAATCAGATCTTCTGCTGAAATTCGTGGTGACACCTCTGCCTTCAGGTCATCCAACTTGATGGCATCCCTAGACTTTTAAAAGAAGAAATTAATATTAGAGGTGATACAATTAGAGAACACACGGTGTTCTTTGAAACTTCTTATTTGGCAATTTCAAAGTGTAACAACACAGACAGAAACATATCTTTTCCTTATAACTCTGATCTAGTCTGAGTTAAACAATCCATACAGAAAAGCTCCAGAGCAGTGCCAAATGCCTATCTGCCAATTATAGCCCTGTTTTCTGTTGAAGTTACTAAAAAATAAAATGGTTTGACAATCTGTGCAAACTATTTTAGTTTGTGATTTGTTAACGAATCATTCACTGTGGCTGAGGGGGTCACAAACTCACAGAACATTTCTCAGCATCAGAAATTAAGTCAATTGGCTAGAAAGCACTCTCTGAAAGGAGAAGCTGAAAGGTCTCATGCTTGAAGTGGGAAAGAAGGGTAGCAATTGGAGATTTGTCACAGAAACTGCAGGGATGCCTCTGTAAGATACTGAGTTATCTTAAAACCAGGTATTACCCCAGCCCAAAGACTAGACACAAATCAGGACACCAGAAATTTAAGAAACAGTCCTGTACTATAACCCAGAAAATACATTCCTCTGTTTTGGAGGATGGAGGAACTGGGGGACAGAACAGATGATGAAACAACACACAGAACACCAAACACCTGGTAGTATTCAAGCAACTAGTTTGACAATGCTTAAATTATTTTTCATAAGAGCCTTCACTGTGAATTATATAAAAAAATATTCCTTAGCACTAGCATTTCTTCACTTTACATTCTTAAAAGCTCATGCATATCTAAATTAAGAAAAAATATCAACCCTCCTTATTTTTGTGAATAACACAGAATGTGGAAATCACAGAATCACAGAATTATCTGGGCTGGAAGGGACCCTAAAGAACACCTAGTCCCAACCCCCCTGCCATGGGCAGGGACACCTCCTGCTCGACCAGGTTGCTCAAAGCCCCATCCAACCTGGCCTTGAACACTTCCACAGTTTCCCTGGGGAAACCTATTCCAGTGTCTCATCACCCTCACAGTACAAAATTTCTTTCTAATACCTAGTGTCTTTCAAATCCTGTATTTTCATTAATTATCAAGACATACAAATCTGTGAACATCAGCAGAAAAAAGAAAATATACGCACTGTAAGACAGCTGTGAAATGTTTGCAGTTATTTCTCTACCTTCCTTCAGTGATTGTTCCACACTGCTGAAACTGTTAAGTGCCAGCACAACTATGCTTCCATCAAAAAGAATTAGCCTGACTTATGCAAAATAAAGCATGAGGAAAAACTCCAGCTTGCTCAAGAGGGTCAAACTCAGATTCTTTACAAGCATTAGGCAAAAAGATCTGCAGCATTCTCTGGGCTTTTCCCTTTAGAACACTGATTTGCAAAATCTATTTGAAGATCTAAATGTTAAAGGACTGCTACAGTCACTTTTTCTATTATCACATACGAACATGAGACTCTTCTATCTCTCAGCTACCCTGGTGAAACTTCCAGAACTGTATCTGCACTAAAAGGTCCTCATATCAATTCAATTAAATGTTGCAAGTGCTTATTTTTAAAAACTTTAATATACTATGTAATTAAAAATACAGTATCATGCACCATGGTGTTAGGGAGTTAATAAATTATGCTTATTTGTAGTCTTCTGCAGCAAGAACTTTTTTCCTGTTAGTACCATTGCCACAATCAGAAAAATCACAGGTAAATTTTAAAGCAGCTTGTTTTCATTATGCTTTAATCCAGCAGATACCAAGGTAACAGGTTGTCTACACATTCAAAAACCCCTCACATTATAAAACTCGATGTACTCCAAGAGTTAGGTACATCAAAGATACATTCATGGAGTTTCGTCATCTTATAACAGAACTGGTTTGTCTTGTGCAACCATTGTGCTTCTCCTGGGCAGGAGGTCAAATAGAAGCAAAAGTTGTTTATAACCAAGTCCACAGCTGTTTCTAGTGAATTATTAGAAAGGAACAAACAGAATAACTAGAATTAATTACAGGAAGCATCTTCTGAAAGATCTTCAGACTGCTTTGATGTCTTATTCTTGGGGAAGATGACCTATATTAATGAAATAGCCAACCATTTCTTAATGGAATATTTGCTTATGCATTTGTTCAAAACGGGACCACAGGCATATAGAGATGGACTACAGAAAATGAAAAAAAAACAAAACAAAAACAAATAGAACATTATAGTGCAATACTTCTGCCATCAAGCCTATACAATGCAGTCAAAATGTAGGTCTAAGAGTATTGGAGTAGCAAATTTTCTGCTTTGAAAAAAATACTCTATTTACATTACCTTGATTTAGTTTGCAGTGATCACACCAATTTAAGACATTAAATGCTTATAGCACATGAAAGAAATTCAAGAGAACGAGTAATACACTGAAAGCCATGGAGGCATTACTAATTATGACTAGCCCAACTGATTGTTGTTAGCTCTAGCTTTTGTTTTGGTTTCTAAACATGCTAGTTTATCGTTTAATCTGAGGAATATTCCAAGTTTGGAGAACATGTCAGAGAGAGCAGAGACACATACATGCCTTCCTGCACTACATCTCAGAAAAAAAGACTTCTTAGACAGTACTTTAGCAGTTAGAAACACCTTTGTTGTAAAACAGGTTATCAAAAAGCACTCCAAATTACAAACAAAATTGGTAATTGTATGTCAGGGAATATACTAGCTCACTAAACTACTTTTTGCCTTTGTATATGATAGTATTCAAAATGAAAGAATCTACAAATTGCTAGACTTAGCACATATTTTTCCTCCCAAGTTCAGAATAATAGAGGTGTTGATGCGTTATAATTAGAAAATTGCTTATTTTCTGGATAATGTATAATTTGTTTCAACAGAATAGCCAATACTCAAGGTAGACCTGATTTCTTAAAACTAACAATGTGATAGAGAACATAGTCACTTCCCAGTTGAGTAGCTTGATTTTCCCAAGAGGGGCCCAAGGAATTGTATCAAAAGGGAGGAGGAAGAAGAACAAAGTAATACTCTTCTGACAAACTTCAGACTTGCCAAATGAATTCAGCAGTTCATGTCTATGGGATTCACAGCAGACACAAGTTTGCAATATCCAAAGAAGGTAGAAAGAATACGGATTAAATAAATACACATTTGGCCAAGACAGCTTAATTTGCCTGATGACTAAAACTGGCAGACATAACTACACTCTCCTTAGGCAAACGGCTTCTCTCAGGAGAGTATTTGTGGAGGAAGACCAAGGAAGGAAGGGAAGCAAATCTGCTGCAAAGGGAGTTTAATCCCTAAAGCAGGGTCACAAAATTACAGGTAACAATAACCAGGTAGCAAAGATAGGCATCATAAATGTGGACTATACACGTGAAGCTGGCTGACATGACCTAATTTAAGTCTTCTGGAGAAACATTTACATTATGATGGACTCTAATTATGCAACCACTTCCTATTTTGATTTATACAATTCTCATCTAATTCAGCAGATGTAATGAACGCCTCAGGAAAGAATAAAAGCTTAAGAGGAAAACATGAAGTCTACAGCAGAAAACAAACCAGTCTAAATTAATCCATATGATACAAAAACTTTTCCTCCTTATCCAAAAGTACAAAGCTACAAAGAAATGCTCCATAGGTAGACCCTATATGTCCTGTGAATAAGTTTTAATAACCAGGACAAGCATTTTTTTTTCCCCTTTAACTGGGTTGAAAATAAGGAGAAACATTCAACTGTGAATTTTTTCTTGGCTTTGACCTCGTATGTCCAGATCTGCCTAAGTGGCACATTTAGTGATACAGTATCTCTATGTGGGCTTTGAACAAAGCTGCAGCCTAGAGCTCCTTGACAGACTTGCAGGGAAATATAACTGCTGAATCAATTTTTTCTTTTAACAACTGTTTTAGCAGACTGATTTATTTCCTCCAGATTGCAAAGTGAAATATGTGCATGCACATATAAGATCATCTTTCCTACTTCCATTAAAAAATTTGACTATATCTGCTGTATCTGGTGACAACTATATTTCATGACAGTTTCTCAGAGGAATTGTCTAATCAGCTGTCAGTCAGCGAAAGTTAAAAATGGTTAGCACCAATCTGTCAATCCTGCTACCCAGTCCTCTTCACATCTCCTCTTCATACCATCATCATGCTACAAATACCTGTATTTTGGCACTGACTTTGGTTCAGACAGTTCTGGAAGCTGTCATGGTCCTTACCACCCAAATCTTGCAGATGGTTCTGAACCTTTAAAATCTTTCTTGCTCCTCTCCACAACAATGTTAGAGCTGCTATCTATCACCTTCTTTGCCTCAGCCTGACCAATTAAGCAGAGATGCATGAGATGCAGGCTGACATTTTAGACTGGAGGCTTAGCGTTTGTCCTGACTGCTGAAAAGATCCCACTGTCCATGTCACTGGCAAAGATATTAAACAGCATCAGTCCCGGTACTGACCCCTGAGGAACAGCATTCCATCTGGACATCGAGCTATCGACGACAACTCTTTCAGTGTGACCATCCAGCCAAATCCTTATCCACCAAGTGGTCCGTCCACCTAATCCGTATCTTTCAAACTGAGATACCAGGATGTCATGCAGGACAATGTCGAACACTTTGCACAAGGCCAGGCAGATGACGTCAGTTGACCTGCCCTTGTCCACTGGTGCTGTGCTCTCATCATAAAAGGCCACTAAGGTTAGCTGCTCTCAGAAAAAAATTATGGCACTGATAGTGTCTTAGTAATTAGTTACAAATAGCCAAGAAAATTTGAACCAGCAGTAGAATTCAACTGAGATTTTGATTACTTAAATTAAGTTGCAGGTAGTCACATCTTCAGACAGCTGCTTACAATATCTTGTTGAATTTCTCATCTGCAATTTTTTGCTCGGTTAAAACAATGATGAGATTGTACAGATAATCCCACAAACAAAAATTTCCTGAGAGGAAAAAGAATATTGAAGCTCATGTCTGAGGTCTGCTTGCCTCCCAGAAGTTTCTCTGACAACACCCTAAATTCTTTATTTTAAAGTACTTATTCTTCTCACCCCACTGATTTTCATTTAGGCTTGGGAATTAATAAGCCATATGCATTTACTGCTCTTAATAAGAAGAAATAGGCACAAAAAAAAAAATATATATTTAAAATATTAGGAATTAAAGCTGCTTAAGCATTCTAAATTAGAAGTCAAGCTTCAGAAAGATTAAAGTACTTCAGAACATAAAGCTAGCACAATCATAGCTCCTATCTATTTTTCCATTAGGCTGTAATCTCACAAGCATTTCATTCTGTCCATTAAATGAAGATAAACTTTTGGGTTTTTTTTTTAGAATATAAGCGAGTATCTTTAGTTCTGTGGAACCTGAACTTAACAGTCTCATCTGATTAACACAGGAGCTACAAAGCAACTTTTTATCAACTGAAAGGATTATGTTATCTGAGTAGAAGCAGAGTTTCCACTCTTTTGTCTTTGAAGTTGGCAAAACTTATTGCAGCAAATTTCATACAGAACGAACTTTAGCTTGAAAGCCAGTGTAACTAAAACCTGGAGTTTAAGTAAAATAATCTGCTCAAAGTATCGAAGTCCTTCATGAAGCAACATGCTTCATTTAAGACATCATTCCATACATTTGGAACACTATGTTTAGTTCCTGAAATCAATATATGCACATATATAACCAGGAGGAAGATGAGAAAAACATTTTAAAAACAGCTTAAGATTTCTGAAGAATTGATCAAATAAAGAGACAAAAGCAGATTCACACAGCAACTACAAACAGATCCAACTCCAAATCAAAGGTTATACTGGTTTCAAGCAATGACATTGCTGTTTGTGCATGTTTTTACTTTAAATAACCATAATGGAAGAAAACTAAGGTATTTTTTACAGTGAATTCTACCTAAATATAATATTCAGTGTTTGTTGCCATTATAGGAGCATTGGGATAAATATTTAGAGCAGTACTATTTTATAGCTATTAAAATACAGCAGTCAAATGAAAACAACTAGTTTAGAGGTTGTAATAAGGTTTAGAGGGTTAGAGGTTTAGAGGGTGTAATAAGCAATAATAGGACACTTCTGGACAGATTTCTAGGCAAAGCCACTGCTATAATGTTTTTATAAAAAATGCAGTTTTTATGACAGGCTGAGTCAATTTTCAGGGAGTATGTGAAAACAAGACCAAATAAGAACACTGGATTTTAACTATGTCATCTAACAGGATTTTATGGCTAAAACTAATCACTACCAGTATTTTTGCACTCAGTATTTTTCATGCAAATGGAAACTTATATCCTTCATAATTAAGTAGATTAAGGCAGTACTTACTCCCCTAGGATCAGTGTATTTTGCATGTTTATTTTTGGTGGTTTTGTTTGTATTTAAACAAAGAGAATGACTCCTATTGCTCCCTTGGCAGCCTAATAAGTGAAAAGTACTTACTTATCTCCTGTACCAGCTGAGAAAGAATGATGCTTAAGTCCACTGTTACTGTCAGCAAGAGATTTGCTTATACAGGCAGGGAAGTATTCTGATCATCGTAAGTGAATACAAAGGAATACATGTCTTGATACACTCCTTAATGCCCCCTCTCATCTCCATTACTAGCAAAGGGTCATAAAAAAAAGCTTAAATATTTTTTTTATGTTCAATCAGGTCTACTTTTAAAGGATGAGCAGCTTAAGTTCCATATTTTAGGAACTGTTTTCTAAAGCTTTCAAACATTTGAAAGCCACTATTTTCTACACAACTTCTTCAACAAACTCATTCTCACACTTCAGATTCACTCCTCCCTTCATGTTCTGCTTCTCACATTTCCAAGAAAAGACATAGGAACCTATCTTCTCTATGCTCCCTATCTCCCTCTAATTCCTATTTCTTAAGTTTGTTCTATTTCATTTTACAAGTACATTTTGCAAGCTGTACTCATCCACTCCTTCCAGCACCCTGACTTCCCCACAAGGCTCCCTTCTCCAAAACCCACATCATAAGGAGTGCAAAACCAGCAACTTTTAGCCAATTGTCATTCATAAACATCCTCTAAATGCCTTCATACACCATTGCAGGCAGTCTACAGTAATGAAATTTAGCTCTGCTTGCCAAAATAGTTCATTATGAAGTAAACCTGTCTTTCTCCCTGGAATAACCTAATTGAGTGAATAAGCTGAGTCACCAGAGCAGAAAGACAAGTTATTCCCTGTGTGCAGCTAGGCACACATGCTGCAAGGTCTCATTAGTTATTGCCTCTGATACGATAAAACAGGTAAACACTTCTCACAACTGCAGGAAATAATTTTAAAATTCAAAGTTGAGCCATAATCCAATCATGCCTGAAAATCTTGACAAGATGCTTTACCATTAAATAAAACCTGAAGTAAAAGCAGCAGTAAGAATGATCTTGCAAGCCTTCTCCACTTTCCATTGATACCTATTTCCTTCCCCCCCTTGACAGATGCTCTCTCCTTGACAAGCAATGGAATTACTTTGCTTTAATAAAAAAAGATATTACAGAATTTTAAGAATACAAATTGCCAGAAATTCCCCCATCTCAAAAAACAAACCAACAGGAATTTAATATCACATCTCAATGCGAACTGCAACTGGAAGAGCAATCTCCTTTTCCTCACAATACAATCACATGTATTACTTAATGTCAGAGACCTTGGATTTAGACAATCCTCTTTTTTCAGGATTCAACTGTAGTTGCTATTTTACCGTGATTCCTGTTTTCTAAACTGGCATGAACAATGGCAGCACAGCTCTGGGACACCTTTAGTTATTTACTACTGTGAAGCCTGTCAAAGAGCAAAACAGTTAAGGCTCCACCTTAACTCATGACTATTAAGAAGAGTGCTGAATTTGAGTAAATGTCACAAAGTTTGAAAATATGGTTAGCCCTGTAAGCTGTATGTGCTTCTCACATAAATCTACTTGGATTTTTGTACTACTCTGCTCATTTTAGAAACCTGGCACCAAGCTTTGGTGAGCTATATATAAATCATTTTTCAACAGAAAAATTTATGCCCATCAACTTAAAATGTGTTAATTTGCAACTGCAGGATGGGCACAGTGACCAACTTTTGCTGCAGGTTCAACTTCGCAGTAAGTATTCACTCTTCCTTCTAATCATGCTGTCATACTTATTGGAAGACCAGATTTTCTACAGGTAACAATGGCAGATGAGAATATATATATAGAAAGCTGTAACAATTTTCCTAGTAGATGAAGATGATATTGACATGATCCCATAAGGCCACCAGACAATTCCTACTAGGCTATCAAGTGCAAGAATGCAGCAATTGCACCAGGCAAGACAGCTGCACTCAGGAAAGTCTTTTTCATTCTCTCACTGCACTTGCTAAAAAAGTTAAGATTATAATAACATTACATCCTGACCCACACAGCACTTAACCTGGCCTGAGCTGCATTAAAAAGGGGATGTGATGGAATCCTGAATTTCAGGTTAGCCTAAGGCAGGCTCCTTTAGGGACCTATATAGAGAAACAGAGTAGGGTAAGACAGAGGACTGGGGAGTAGAGAAAAAACACAACACCTTAGCCTTTTAATAGATGTAAGTATCTCCAACATAATAATGTCCTCTTCCCATGTCAAGAAAATTAATCTTAATTACATTTTCTCAATAGCACTGTTACATAGCATTGTGCTTTAAGATACAACTTTCACAGCAGCAGTATATGGTATACTCGGGAGTACTAGTACATGCTGAAATTAAAGTTGCTGTGTGTGGCAGAAGGTAGCTATGCCTGTGGACCTGAGCATATTTGTGTGTGAGAGAAACTACTAAGATCCTTGGGATTGCTTCTTCAAAATCTGACTTAAAAAATTTCTCTCAAGCTCCACTGCCTTCTGATGCTATAAGCACACACATAAAAAAGTAATACCAAATGGACCATTTCTCTCTGCTGTATCTAATTGTGCTTATCAAAAGATGAATACAGCACTAAGCTTTTTAGATCTGTGCTGGTCCTAAAGCATATTTTTAGCATACTCAGTGGGTTATTCCATGTTACTTCTCCCCTCACATAAATTAACAGACACATTGCACTGCTTCATTTTCCTTTTTATAAATGCATTGGATGTGTATATAGACAATAAAAAAAGGAAAGTATTTGAAAAATATGTTTACTGCTACTAGTCTTCAGTGGGACTGAGCAAATTCCTTCTTGCTAGAATTTTAGTTATAAGGCTTTGTTCCCGCTGTAGTTAAGAAACACTTGCAGAAAACCAAGTTTTCAAAAATGGAACCACACCAGCTCACGTATCACAGTAACACTTCGCAGAGCTCAGCTTCAGATTGCCAGCTACAGCTGAGTTTTGAGTGTGGCTCAGCAGATGTTAACACTGGTCAGAGAGACTTCAGAAACTTTTTTCTCCATTTTTCACTTCAGTATTCCAATAGTTTTCTCTGTCAAGTACTAGCCTCAGACTACATTACCAGTGCTACCATATGCATTTCAGGCAACATCTTCTCACAAGATACTCTCCACAGGGGCTAAGATTGGGCATAGAAGGGAAGAACAGCTGGCTCAAATCCAAACTATTTGACAGCTGTAGCAAACTTGTTCTGTTGTGTTTACTACTTTATTATGGGCCTGATCATTTCTTATCCTGTAAACAGCTCGTCTGCCAATAACTTCCACATCTTAAAGGGTGGTGACAATAGCTGCCATATTCCTTCTTCTGCAATACAGTGGCTACCGCTTATGGTTTTTTTAAAAGTAGATTTATTTTCCTCAGTAACATGGAAAAACTGTGGGGAAAAAAAAAAAGAAAATGAAACTCAATATATACTTGATCAAAGGCTATCAGAGAATCTGATTTTAAAAGACTTTCTAAAAAAGAAAGAAAAAAAAGAACAATCCTAAAAGATGCAGAGAGACAGAAGTCAGTAGATTATTTTTTTTTTAAAATTAATTTTACTGGTTTCATTAACCCCTCTCTTCTAGCACTTATGTTAATCAGTCACTGAATCCTAATTGTATGAGGTCAGAAAGGTCAAATACACCCAGCTTTTAACTTCAAAGTGGGTATAATCACAAAGGCTTGTGAGGAAGGACTAGATGGACAATCAGTGAATCCTGAACTTGAGCCTAAGGCTGCAGCAGAGAGTGCCCTGGCTGCTCCAACTGCCCCATTTACATTCACAGCAGACAAACACATCCCAGGAGACTCGGAAACCAAGTCTCTACAAAATATGTTTAGAAACCTTACATATGATCTAAATGAGTGTCTAACAAACTGTTAAAGTTTCATATAAATAATATTTAATTCTTATAAACATTCTCCTTTAATTCTGCCTCAACAAAGAAAAAACAAAGCACATTTGTTCCAATGAGTTTACATTCAAGTAATTGCTATTTCTATTACAACTTAAAAAGCAACCACAACATCCATTAGAGACTCTTAAATTAACCTTTAATATCAGTTATTTCCTAAGCCATATATTAATTGTTTAATCCACTCTGGCAATTGATTAAATGCCTTATCTTCTATTAGAAAAAAATCCTAAAACAGGAAAATATATTCATATTTAAACAAAAGAAATGTAATAAAGAGAGTGCTATAAAAAGCTTACTCTAGCTAATTTAATGCACAGAACCAAAGTACTGGAAGCAGAGGTTTCCTTACATTCCCCACTTTTTGGTTGCTGGCTGCCTGGCTTATGAACATGAAAAAAGATTTGAAAAGCTAACAAACACACAAAGTTCTGAGGCTTTCAACAATTCCTAAAAATATTTGCCAGAATGTGATGAGTTTACAAGGTACATAATTTAACAGTGAATTGTTTATTCACTCACAGGAGAATGACATAAATCAACTCATCTCAAAAATGACAAATAAACCCAACTTCTCACTCAAACTCACTCAGAAAAACAGAAGCAAAGGCACATGCACAATAAATTACAAACATTATCTCAGATCTTTGATCAGTTAATGCTTTGCATAACATGAACTAAAGACAAATTTGAGGAACAGCTTTCTGCTGAGTAATAAAACAATACAAGAAGAAAGCAAAAAACCCAACTTCTCTTAAAAAAAAAAAAGAAGACAAACCTGAAATGGGTCAAGGCAGTCAGAAGACCTTTGAGTCAGAACATATATAACAACTGTTATGTACAGCACAGACACTGCAGCATTGCACTTGGACATGTCCTAGCTTGCACACTGAAACAGAAATGTTGGAATACACTCATCATGCTGCTTTTAGAAGAACTGGCTAACTTTACACAACAGTTATTCAAGGCCTTAATATAAACCTAGCCAATACATTTTGTTGACAAATATATGCTAGGTTGTATATCCAGATATAACCAAGAAGCTAGAAGCAACTGAATGCTAGTGGATTTCTTGCAAGTAAGCCTGAATTCCCATCTCTAAGAACTCTGTCACGTAAGTTATTCTTGATTATCTGCAAAGTTACCATTAGGAAACTTTGCTCACACTATTTTTTTCATGTTTACTGTTTCATCAAGCTATTCAGTCACTTTCTTGCCTAGGTATTTCTCTTGCTTCGGTATTTCTCTTGCTTCATCAAAATGAAAAGCTGAACTGGAATGATGGCATTTAAATCAGTGCAAGGATTAATAACCACCTGCTAGACCTTTCATTCCCCAACATTCATCAGGAACTTCTACCCTTAAAACGAAGATGGGTGGTAGAAGGCCAAGATTAAGGCATATTTGTATCAGCCTTGGGATTTCTGCAAGTTCACCTGCTACATTTGAGGAGACATCCAAGTATACAGGTAGCTGGAGTGAGTGTATGTCAACCATCATAAGGGAGATACAGGCATAGCAGAAAATTGTAACATGACAAGTGTATTTGTCTCTGTGACTCCCAGA
>NW_009954313.1:1475474-1582087 GCF_000747805.2 Chaetura pelagica | reverse complement strand
AGTGAAAAATAAAAAAAGTAACAGTGTACTGGTCAAGAAAAAGTTGCAGACATTAATTTGAGCACATCACCACTAAATTCTGTCGTGAATTTAAATGAGTTTTTCCATTCTTCTTTTTGACATTTTATCTTTCTCAAAATAAACATTCCAAACCACTTAAGATGTAGATTCATTCTCTCTGAAACTATTTCCTCCTTGAGATTTTATCTCAGTAAAAATATGCTTGCTGGCTGAAAGAGTAAAAGATTAAGCAGTACACAAGTCTAGGAGCGAAGAAAGCACACATAGATGCCCCTAAACTGAAAACTAGTGATAAAAAGTTGAAACAGTTTTGTTTTACTGGCTGCTGATTTAGGGAGAAAAGTGCTTACCCAGGGGCAAATACTTGTCATATTATTATTTAAGCACCATGACATGCAGATACACAAAATTATTTGAGTATCCAATAAAAAGCACTTAAACTAAAGCAGCTTAGAATACAAAAATAGGAGTAAGAGACAGCTGGTGTGAATATCTCCACAAATTTCTGTGTAAATCACATAGCATTGCTGCTCCATATGATTAGCTAAAAAAGACTACAGCAGAATACAAAAGATCCAATACAATTGTGCTTCAAAAGAAGTTAAAGCACCAATTACATTGCAGTGAATTAAAAACACTTTGCTGTTAAGCAGAAAGAAGTGGAAATGAAAGAGAAGGAAACAAAAGTTATGGTATTTATTTTTCTTCTCTATAACATAACAAAAACCATTCCTTAATTTCTTGGAAATTGTGAGATGGATGAGTCTACTTAATGGCATTATAAACAAACACAATTTCTGGCATGAGTATAACATTACTATTGGTAAAAAAAAAACAACACCCAAAAAATATCTCAGGAAATACTGAAAGAAACTCTGCTTTACCCAAAACCATGGATTTTTTATCTCTGCTGCAAATAAAAAATCTTTTCTCTATTTTACAGTTCAGTAGATGACTGCTGCTTTCTCCTGTCTCCCTTTCTCACCATTTCTAAATACCTTCAACTCTTGCTTGGACTCAGAAAGGCAAGAGCACATCCTTCGGACTGAGGAGACTTGTGTTTTTACTCTCTTGTCATCATAACATTAAGAAAAGCTAGCACGTACACCAAAACATTTTCACTGTTAGCACTGTCAGGCATCAGACCAGGCTGCCAAGAGAGACTCCACAGTCTCCTTCCTTGGAATTTTTCATGGTATGTTGTAATTAAGCCGTAGGCAACCCCATCTGAACTCAGTGTTGAGCCTGTTTTTTACAGGAATTTGTACCAGATTACTTCCTAAGGTCCTATCTGAATTATTTTATGAATGTGCAGCCCTCAGCTCCTTAAAAAATTATCTCTATAACTCTCCAGAACAGCACAACAGCTGTTGTGTTTCGTACAATTCCTGTATGACAACAAGTATTCTCTTGTAATTTTATTTTTCTTCCCAATTGCATTTCTACATTCACCTATTATTTCTTATATCCTGTAAGTCCTTTGGAGCTTCCTTTTGTTCTGCATTTGCATGTCTAGCACTTGGAGTCCTAGATTTTTGACTAAGACTTCCACAAAATACAGCAATAGAAATAAAACAGAAAAAGAAAGAAACCCCAAAAGTTAAAAAAAAGAAATAAAGTAAAAGAAAGAAAACAAAAGGGAAAAAGAAAAAGGGTGAATATCAGATTTAGATTTAAGGAGTACTTAAAAGGTAAGACACACTTGAGTGACAATACAGTTATTTTCTTAGTAGCAAGGAAAAACAGTTGAAAAGACTAAAACCTTATGCATTTGACCAAGTAAATATGGCAGGTCTATATATCGGTCCCCTATTATTATTGTGTAATCATGAATGAACACTGATTGTAGGAGAACATGGAAGAAAAAAACCCTAAAAAACCAGAAAAAACTGTTTAATTTTTAAGAGGCTGACTAGCTTTATCGTGCTGATAGGAAAAGAATTATTTCAAATCACCATTCATCAGATGGTGTATCTGACAAGAGGAACAACCACCAGACTTTACTGAAGAGAGAATGAAAAAATATTTTTGCTAACCTAAGGACCTATTTAATACAGATACACTCTTATCCGTTAGTTATTCTTTGCCAAGACAAACACGGGCTAACTCAGACACTACCTCTCAAAACAGCTCAAGCTATACCTTTACCCTGACAGGCCAAGACGGAAAAGCAGCCAGAGCTGTCTGCATCACTTTCCAGTTACTTATTTCTGACTGGCAAATAGCTCTTTTTACTAATTTCTCCCCAGTGAAGGGCTGTTTGTAGTTCTGCAGGTGAGCCGTGGACATTGGTCTGTTGTGGTAACAAATATCACAGAACTAAAGCAGCAGGAGTTGGGAGAGGCAGAAATATGGCACAAGAAGAAATAAAATTATTGGCATGTACATCAAAGAAACTAAGTTCAAAGCAGTGGAGTAAAAAAAACACAAAACCCAACAACTTTTCAGTTAATTCTCATTCACTGCATTGGGTTCTCCATCAAGATGAATAAGATGGCAGGGGCTCTAACACTGCACGAGGTGATAGGCAAATCAGAACATCTGTCGAATGTGTCAAACCCCAGTGCTTGAAAGTGACAACACAAAACACCAGTAACCGAGGTTTGGTAGGTATTTTCTTCCTGTTTAAGTTTTAAAGAGAAAAAAATATCTGGGGTAGAAGAAACCTGCAACCTGACCAATTCTCCACTTTCCAATTCCCAGGTCACTTACCAGGTCACTTTGAGGTGCTTCCTGATAGTCTGCTGAAAAGCAGGACATGGAACTTCTGGTGCAGTTGCTGTCACTGGCCTGCCGGGGAGGCTGCGCGTACTGCCTGTAGGTAGCGCTCTTCGGGGTCCAGCGAAACAGGTTGATTGACTCACGAACACAACGCTCAATATCAATCTCTGAGAAGGGATTGAAAGAAGAAACAAGAAACGCAACCATGAAAAAAAAAATCAGTAAATCAAATAAACCTAGCTATGACACTACTAAATATGAATATATTAATCTGTACCTCTTAGTCTTTCTCTCCCTCGCTTAAAGAACACCTAATTTTGGAAAACATTTTCCCATTTAAAAAAAAACAAACTGATTTTTTTTTAATGAAAAAGACATTTTAACATTAATTCTATCCCTAGTTAGGTATGGAAATCTGTGTAAGAGAAGTGTAGCAGAACTTTTAACAAATGCAAAGGCAGGAATATAACTGAAGCCTAGTCATTGTAATGCATCTGCACTGAATGTCTTTGCAAGTCAGACTATTGACTCTTAAATATAAGTATATGCAATGAATAAAAAGAGTATTTCATGCAGTGTACAGACACGAGGATTTTTGGATCAATTTGGTGTCTTATTTTACAGTTAAATACTGCTATAAGCCAAAGTGCAAGTTTTCAGTTCTCAAATTTTGTGGCAAAGCTACATGTCATCTGTTTGGCGGAAAACAGGAGTTTGCAACAATAATTTGTGCTCGATGGCAAACACAGAGGGTTTATTTCAGTTTTTTTTTTTCTTTATTTCTTTATTTTTTTAAAATACAATCCAAAACCCAACTAGACACTCAAAGTATAACATTCTGGTTGAAGGAGTGAAGTGCTGTGTGTGACAAAACATTAATAATCTTAGAAGGAAAGCAGACACCCATCAAAAGGGAAGCATCCTAGAATAAGCTATGGCCAAATAAAAACTTACCAAAGCATAATGAAAAACATACACAAAAGAAAAAATAAATCCCTTGCAAATACAGTTTTTGCAACACTAATAATCCTGCCTGTATCTATCTTTTAACAAGATGTAACATAAAGGCTATTTACTTTTCTCTCACTGTAAGAAGACTGGCTAGTTTTGCATCTCCTGTTTGCAGTCTCACGATAAGAATTTCCTAGCTTGGATTTTTTGACAAACCTAGCCTAGAGCATCAGACAAACTGGAATATAAATTCTTTTTTGTGTTAGGCCCAAGCATCTTGGATGATTCTTTACAGCATTCATAATTTAGAAGATGGAAGCACCAGCTTCTAGAAAACAGTACTACTGTAGCCAAGCTTTATCTGTAGATCTCAAACAGAATTTGATTCATCACCACCAATCATTCATTGCCATAAACAGATTTGATACATTACCATCCATCAGGGAGTTCCTCCAAAAACCTCAGTTATTAGCAGGGTAATGAGCAAAAGAAGCTGGAATAGAAGCTTGGGGCAGAATATCTCAGTTGGATGAGATTATTTGCTTTGTTTAAAATCCAAATGAAAGATGTGATCTATTAATCTCCCATTCAAAATGCTTATATGCCAACTTGCTTCTGAAATTCTGAAAAATCTGAGTAAAGCTGTAGTTTACCTAATTTTAATTCTATCTCTAAATCCTTTTGGTGGATGTGAAAGAAAATCAAGATTTCCTTAACCATATCAAGTTTCCTAGCTACTTGGGATAATACTTGCCAGAGATAGAGGCGAAAAAGTGGTGTCCCAAGAGTTACAGTTTTTTTTTCTTTTGAACAAACTGTAATGGAAGGTTGATAATTACTTTCATTCCTAAGAAAAATCTATGCCACCGGAGAATTTTATACAATTTCTAAATTCAGGTAAAGACAGCACCCTTTCATTGCTTATTATTCCTAGAGCTCAAAATAAACTCCAAAGTATGGTCATTGCAGTCATGCTTTCTCTAAATTTCTTAAGACTCCTTTTATTTATAGGAAGTTGAGAATTTCAGTTAAAGACCACAGTACATTTATGGCTTTCGTTTTTTTCTGTAAAGCGACTGCTATAACTGTGAACTATAGACTTGTCTCCTGAGATTCTTAGCTAGGGAAATGTTAGCAGTACTTTTGTAATAAATGAAATTAAAGTAGAATTTAGCCAGTAGAAAAAAGAAAAAAAATCTGAACAACAAAAATAAATAGCAGGGGAAACATTCAGTTGTGAGTGGACATAATAGCCTACATATATCTGAAATTGAAAACAGAGAACTGGGGGATGGAATAGGAATGCTGTATGCACTAGAAAGTTATGAAAAAGCTGAAAGCAGAAATTGAGATTGACAGAGTTAAACACTGAGACAGATTATAAAAATATTTTTCCTACTAACAAGCTATGTAATTCCAAAAAGAATCCATTTAGAGAACTGGAAAAAGCAGCAATGGGTTTCCCTAAAAAACCCCAATAACCAGTTCTTGCTCATTAGTGTGTAATAAAAAAAATGTTGAGGTCAGTTGTTCTGTGATTCTTGGCTCTTTGATTTCTCATTTTTTCTAAGCAGCATGTCAGGAGGAAAGTGAAATTCCATTGAACAAAAAGAGAATTTTTAATGGTTTGGGACGGAGGCCATCAAAAGCCTAACAGCAATTTACAGTCTGCTGATTAATTGATCTACTCCTAAGTAATGCAAAATAAAAATATAACAATGAGATTGTGGATTCCACAAATAATTAAATATATATATGCTCACATAGACACATGTATACATATATGTGGGAATAGTCAACATTCATCATCCATGAGGGACACAAGACTATTGGTAGAGAAGGAATTTACTCGCCCTGTTTTGTTTTTTTTAAAAAAAAACCTGTTAGTTTCAGGATACTGGGATTTTAAGAAATATATATATATGCTCACATAGACACATGTATACATATATGTGGGAATAGTCAACATTCATCATCCATGAGGGACACAAGACTATTGGTAGAGAAGGAATTTACTCGCCCTGTTTGTTTTTTTTTTTAAAAAAAACCTGTTAGTTTCAGGATACTGGGATTTTAAGAAACATTACACTGGTATAAACATTTACCAAATGTTTATTAGTAATTTTGCTTGAACAAGTTACACACTTGGCTAACCTTCAATCCAGTCTTCACCTTCTGTTTGAAATTTCAGGTTAAGAAAAATCACTTCTTGTCAATAACTAAAATGTAATTCAATCTTGCAATCTTGCTGTATAAGATCTCTTCTCTTCCTTTTGGCTAATAAGTAAGGGTCTGCTGTGCTACTTAAATTCTGATTTCTTCCCACGCCCTTTCAAATATATGACAAATGAGTCAATCCCTGATTAAATGTCCATCTTTTGTTATCACACCAAGACTTTGCATTCATGCTGTATTAATCCTGCTCATACTCTTCCTGTTGCCAAGTAGCTGTGCCAGAAAGCCTTAAAGCTTACACATTGTGACAAAGAAACTCCTACTATGTCTGCAGTGTAAATATATCAAGTCAGTGACTAGATTCTTGAGTAGGACTAAGAACAAAGGAAGAGACTCCCTCACCAGGATGCCAGACTACTTGACATGTGCAAACAAATTAGAATAACATCCTTCTTAGGGCAGGCTCTGCAGAAATCTCAAGGTGTTAGGAAGCAGCAGACAGAAACATTTAGAAAGGGCCTGCTCACTCATGGACATGCAACATCTTTGTGCTCTCCTAGGTCCCAACACTGCAGTGTTTTGTAGTTTTAAAAGCATGTGCCTTCTGTTTTTATTCATATAAATTACTTTGCTGGAAAATCTGCAATAAAAATGTGCCGATGTAAAATTGTGCCATGTATGTGAATCATGCACTGAAAAAAATGTAAGCCTAACTTTAAGCACAATAAAAATACCATAACAATAAATTCTGATTTCAAAATTGACTATGTCTTCAACCAGTCCGGTTTTCAAGAAGTGCAGAGCACCTGTATTTCAAAATGCCAAAGTTGGCACCCAGGTACATACAAACTAAAATCACAAGTTTCATTTTAAAAAAGTGGTGTTAGGAGTTCTGGATCAACTGAGCTCAAGTATTTCACTGTCAAGCAGTAATCAAGCCATGCAGGAAACAATTCTACAGCACCAGCTAATTACTCCATTACTTGACATTAAAAGACTTTTCCTGAGATTTCTAAATATGCAAATAGTATGGGAATTGAAAAAGGCAGGGGTGGGGAAGTAAACAAAAAGTGATCCAGCCGCAACATCCTGGATTTGCCATGGCCCCAACCTAATATTAAGCCTACAGAAATATTTTACATCTTCTCAAAAATAAACTTCCTGGTTGGTCTAAAATGCTACTGGTTTTGCATTGTTCATGCTAAATTACCACTCCTTACCATGCAGCTGCTTTCCTCTATCAACAGCCTCAACTGAAAAGGATCGTTTAGCCTGACATAGCTGCTTTTTAAGCTACATATATTTAATGTTTATTATTATAGATAGAGGAGAGAAGTAGACCACACTTAAACCAGATGTTAAAAAGAAAGCAACAGTTTAAAGGAAATACACCTGTGACAGAAGCATACAGAATTTTTTATTTTATACTGGATGTGCATACCTTTTTCACAGCAAGTGACAACAAGTAATGGAGAAAAACGTAAGACAAATGGTTCTTTCTTAATGAAAATCTACACAAGCCAAGTCTTTGTGTGCAGTTAATCGGTTCCAGAGCCCTTTCCTTGGGTAACAGGACACCCGGTAAGAAATTTGGCCAAGATAAACTGCTCCTACATTTTGGAAACAGCCCAAAATTACAGGCTTGGTTGACCTCTCCATCACAAATACTTTATTACTACCCAGCCAGGCAAAATCAGCTTTTACCACACAGACACATAAATAGGTAGGTCTTAAGTAGAAGACCTTTGTATGGCACTTGGGGATATGGCTTAGTGCTAGACTTGATAGAGTAGGGTTAATGGCTGGACCCTATGATCTTAAAGGTCTTTTCCAACCTAAGTGATTCTGTATTAGCATAGCTCTCATCTTGTTAGCCTTCAGGATATTTGTAAGGAAGTAATATGAAGTAATTCAGAATTTCTGTTTTTTTGAAATAAGATAAACATTCAAGTAATCTTGAAAAGGAGTACCTGTTGCCATCAGAAAAGGATCCAAGACTCTAATTTGACCTGTTTGTTCCTAGACCAATAATGGAAAACCTTTGGGTAAAGATTAATATAGATATCAAGATCTGCCTAAAGATTATCCTGAACTATAACACACACAAACTACCACAAAGCAAAAAACGGTATTATTCAAGACTAAAATATTATTAATTTCCCCTAAATACAGCAACTGCAACCAGGGAGGATAATACTCACTTTGCTTATGCACTCACGCTTAAAACATTTCATTTCTAAAATAATACTCTTGCCATTTGGCACTAAAGTAGATAATTTACTGATATGCAAAACTTGCAGTATTTACCACAAGTCAGGTCTATGTTAATGTCTGCAATTGCAAATCTAGTAGCTCTAACATCAGACCAACCTTGTCAATATAAATTTCTAAATTATTTAAAAGTTTGCTGATAAGTAACGTATTCAGAAGTCGAGGAAGAAAGTTCCCCTATTCTCTGAAAACCTTTCTAACACTCCCCATTTAAATTTACAGATGAAAGTATTTAAGAGATACATTCCTAAAATCATGCTTTTATAATAGAAAACAAACCAAAAAAGAAGAATTTTAAGACATTTTAAATATTTTGTAATTTCAGAATTACATTCCCCGTACACAAGTTTGGGATTTATGCTCTATCAGGTTACATAATTGCTGAATTTATTTCCTTTGAAATATGTTATGCTGATGAGGAGAGAAAAAAAAAAAAAAGTGGTGGGATATTTTTTTGTTTTGGTGGGTTTTTTTAAGCATAAGAGATAGCCTAGCTCCCTGCCTTCTTCTGAAGCCAATTTATATGTGACTAGCCTATCCCCTGCAGATGATTGTCTAGACTTTTTAAATTTTTGCTGTCACAGAGGTTTCACCTGACACACCCAATAAGTACCTAGCACATTTATCATAATTTTCAGAATACAGACAATATTCTTCACATACGAGAACTTTTCCCAATTGGGATACCTGTTCTTCCTGAACAGGTTTTGCCCTTCAACAGTAACATTCCAGCCTTGAAAAGCATTCCAAGCTTGCAATATCAACAGTCTTAGATTTAGACACAAACCCTGCTCTAGTTCTTCATGTTGTGCTTTGGTATTTCTGTTGATTTCTATTAAAACCGAGCTCTCAGTATATTAAGAACAAAGAAATTTGGATGTACAGAATCAAGTGTCTCACACAGATTTATAAAGGCAAGTGTGTAAGTTCTTTGAACATGGTACAGTAAACCAAAGGGAACTGACAGCTATCCTGAAGCATGAGAGCTCTGAGAATTCACGTAAGCAGACCTTGCTTCTCAGTCCTTACTTTGGCAGAATTTCTCTAGTTCTCAGCCTACACTGCCATTCAAATTCTGTATTTCAGTAGTTCTGTGTATCTCTATTAACAGCACTAGATGTGTACACCCACAAAATATATCTACAATCATATAGAAGAGTACTGCTAATGCACATTTTAATCAATTTTAACATTGCAGTATTTGTGTAGCTCATGATTTTAAAATCCTCAGTGAACTACTACAGAACTAAATATTATTGAGAAGACCATTTATACCCACATAGGCAAACACACACATTAAGTATAACAAAGATACTCTGCTAGGCACCTGGCTCTGTCAGTAATATTTTCCTTAATTGTAAAAGGAAAAAAAAAATATCTAATGCACACTTGTTTTCTAATCACTAGTCTAATCCTGAAGCATTTGTTATGCTCATAATTTTAAAGAAACAAACAAAACAACAAAACCAAAATAAAAAAGGGAAATGGGGAAACATCAGAACAGGTTGCCCAGAGAGCCAGTAGATAACCCTTCCAGGGAAACATTCAAGGTCAGTTAGACAGGGCTCTGAACCACTTCATCCAGTTGAAGACGTCCCTGCTTACTACAGGGAGGATGGATTAGATGACCTTTAAAGGTCCCTTACAACTCTAACTATTCTACAACTCTATGAAATATTTCCCAAGGGAAAAATAAAAGAAATAATAATATAAAAAAAAAAGAAATTTCACTACAGTTTGGAGCAAAGCTCTGAGTGGCCTGAATTTTGTCTTTCCATGCCTAGAAATGCTAATATGTTTGATAGTCTACTTTACTGAACTTTCATTTTACTCTAGTGTAAAGGTGTACAAAACCCTACATGACTAACAGGTGGATTATTCTATTCCTTGAAATCCCTTTTTGCTATGAAGAGTAGACACTGGTTCTATCAAGAAACAGGAGCCATAAACTGTGCTTTCAGACTGATTTTAAGACATGCACTGGGAAAGTTCTACTGATAAACTCAATTTTCACCCTTTTTATGAAATGCAATCTCTCAAGACAGACAATCCCTTGCTAAAAAGATACATATTTAATTTTCCATGAGTGACAACAACAGACTAGCAAGAATACTAATATGAATAAAAGATTTTGGTATTTTTTTTCCTTAGTGTCACCTACCAGTGCATTTCTCTTTAGTGTCAAGAAGGTTGAATCTATAAATAGAACAGCATTTTGTTCATGTCACCAAAAGTGGAAAATACAAATCATTAAAGAATTCACAGCTTCAGGTAAAATAACATTAATCATAAAGTGTTTGACAGTACCAAACAGCCTTGGTGAGCAGGTGTGCCCTAACAAATTGCTCTGCTTCTTTAGCAAAGCCAGCTTCCAACCTACAGATGGCTTTAAGCCATTAAAAGAAGGAAAAAAAAAAAAAAGGCAAACCAAACCAAACCCCACTTAGGAGCAGCTAGGCACCATTTCTGCTTCATACGTGCCATAATTTAGCAATTATGATCTTCACTAACTGCATTATAAAATACACTTGCTACTTGCATCTAAAAAAGCCATCTAACATAGCAAAGATTGCAAATATGTTTAGCATATAAATGGCCACTGGACCTACATCTTTCAAGAAAACTAGAAATATTATTTTTTTTTGGTTCTGATGTCTTTGATATTTCCAATCCAATTTTTTAATGTTATAGCACCATTATCATGCAGATCATGTGACAGAGATCAACTTGGTGTTTTTCTTCAGATATACTGCAATTTGAAAACACCGTCCAGCTTCGCTAACTCCATGATAAGTACCTTGCAGCGTGATTTTCCATGAGAGACAACAGTTTTGAACTTGGCCAAGCTACAACAAAGCCACCTGTGATTATTTCATAGCTGAAGTTATCAAAACAGCTCCCTTTTAAAAGGGCTATTATGACATCTATTCCTTGGAGTCTTAATTTAATCAATAAGACATTTTCAAAACTGTATGAGAAAAAGTCAACCCCAAAACCAGTATATTACATTTTTCTACTGCTCACATGCACATAGAAGACCCCACTGTACTTCTTCCAGTCTTTTCAAAGTTCATGTTTTGATCTCAAGAGTTTACATTTTCACTGAAGAAGTAGCAAAACAAATGGGAACACCCTTCTATCACCAAACACCCACAAATTCAGTGTGGGCTTGGCAACCAACTGCCAATTCTTCTTCCTACCAAATCTTAATTAACCAAATAGTGAAACACCAGAATTCTGGGATGATAAAAGTGTATGAATCACAGATGTGTGCAAACAAAGGATTTTCAGGAAGAAAAACAAAAGAAGGTAAAATAGCACCTACCTAGTGTCAGATACATATCTAAAGTAGAGTTCTCTGATGTGCATCTAATTCTGCTGCAGTCAGCAGAAACACATCATTCAAAACTGCACCAGACCATCTTATTAAATAATTTCCATGATTTTTTAACCTTTAGTCTATTCTTGAGTTGGATGTAAGTCTTCTAAGCATTTAGATGGCTTCCACCATAATGGGATTCAACATTTCGGCACATTGCTATTATGGCACCAGATAAAATAGTTTCTCCCACATTAGACAAACTGTTTCTTGAAGAATTGTTTTTGTGGTTTGGTAATAGCTAGATCTTTAACTACATGTTGCATCTTAAAGCTACATGTCTGTGTCTCACAAAATGTAATCCTCTCCATTTTCCACTTAAACAGTTTTACTGTAGCTCCTCATTGCACTGGATTGCTTTTCCACAACCAGTCTTTCTGGCCTTCCAGTCTGAGGCCGAGGTTCTTCCTTTGGAAGCACTAACTAATCTGGAGTCAGCAAAAAGACAAGTGCCTAAGGTGCACAGCATTAAAAGAACAAACACTTCTCCTGCTCCAAAATTACAGATTATGAGGTTATTGTGTGAACTAACCAACAATGCTTATTTATAAGTATGTTATAACTCACATCTAGGATTGGTGTTTACCTACTTTCTAATAGCATCTGTTCCTGTCTGTTGCCCTATCCCTTCTCAAGGCCATCATTAACCTCTGGTATGTCACTGATGATAATGGTACGGATCTCCAGAGGAAGACCTGTTTGCCAGGACCTATATTGCATCCATTCCAGGTGGAAATGAAATAGTCTATAGGATCCTTCCACTAAAAGCTGTACATACCCACATGGTTCTTTCCTGGGTCTGTTTCCTAACACAATGTGTTGGTAACTTTGTACTACTTGTACAGCGGGTAAGGAACTTAGTAATCAAATCAAGATATTATAATAATAATAACAACAACAACTTCTGAGTTGCATAACATACTTTTTTAGACAAAGTTATGGCAAGATGTTAAAGACTAAGCAAGAGGCAAAATCACAAGTTTTCAAATACACTGCTCATATAATATGCTCTTAGTGCATGAAAGAGCCTTCTGGGTTGCAATTTGCTGACACATAAGATCCAGACACATCCAAAGTTGTTCAGTACAAACCAGTACTGGTCTGAAAGTAGAGTCCTGCCTCTGTTACTGATACCTCAGGAATCAGATTATATGTAAGTGCCACCCTTACCATCCTCATTTTCCTGCCACATTCTTCTGCTACATCAGACTTAGATAAAATTAACAATGACTCCAGGGTTGGTTTTGTTTGTCTGTCTCAGATACTACTTCCTTAATCTTCTCTGGTATTTTTATGTTTGAATAGAATTTATACTTAGCAAAGCTCCTTAAACACAAGGAAAAAAAGTGTGAAAGAAAAAATGAAAGAGAATGATAAAAAAAGCCATACCACCTTGAGGCAGTATTTTCCTAAACAATCTAGTTCTAATTAAGTTTTAGCAGTTGCTTATATGTCCCCTTTCTACAGTCCCATGAGAAATGAACTAGGATATTTGCCGCTACATTAAAGGGATTATCCAGTATTCTTAATTAACCAATTATTTTGTCAAATAATTAAAACAGATTTCTAAATACAGTAGAACATCTTCAAAACTATATAAAAACAAGTTAAAAATTCAAATAGAGCTCACAAAACTGGCAAGTAATGCCCACTTTTATAGCATTTATAGATAAAACATGGCCAAAGCTTTGAGACAAGCCCTAGAAAGGGTTTTCCAAATCAAGTAATCAATGATGGCTCTGTGCCCCTTTTTTTTCCTCGTATCATTAACTTTCTTATACAGCAATTGAAACTCTGTTATATGCAGTTAACTGGAAATAAAGCAGTACAGGTGTTTCTGGGGTTTTTTTGTTGTTTTTTTTCTTGTTTGTTTTAAACTTTAAATAATTTTTTTTTAAATAGCTACTGTAGAAACAAGAAATCATAAAAATGTGTTCTACAAAATTGCGAGATTGCTTTATCAGTCTGGAAAGCAAGTAACTTTCACTGGCAGCCTGAGATAAGCCATTCCAGTGCACAAAAAGTTTAAAAAACACAGTTTTGGAGTTTAAGACACTGAAACTATTGCAGATATTTTGAACAATATAATCTCTTTCTTGGGGTAACCTAGTTTTAGGTGAAGGTTGTTTGTAAATTACTTTCAGAAGCTTCTCAAACATGGCATACAATTTATTTTAATCAATGTAAGAGAAGTCCTATTTGGAAAACATAGGTGACAAAAGAGCAAAGGAAGTCAATATTCTTAATGAGTAATACGACTCAGGATAGAAAAAGAAAGCACAAGGCTAAGATAATTCTATGTTCAAACAAATTACAGATTACAGGAGTCTCAGCTAGACCAGTAACATTTAAGTCACACTAAGACCATCTCCCATCCTCACTATTTCTTCCCCTAATTGTGAGTTTATTATATGATTTGGACTAATCTCATAATATTCAATTGTGACACTGTTGACATACAAAATACTGCACACATCACCAACATTAACAAATATTTTCAGACACACTGTTGTATCAAAATGTTTCCTACTAGACTATAAACAAAGGTGTCAGAAAATATAATCAGCGGAAAGTATGTACATTACGGCACTACAGATTTTAGTGATTTAATTTTACTATATAAACAGGTGTGTTATGAGTACTAATGTGTTCTCACACATGACAAAAGTATAAAGCACTTCAGCTGTCAGTAAATCAGCTGGTTCAAGACAAATTGGGATATATAACCTAGAATCACTCAAGGGGAAAAAAAAGGGGGAAATGACCTTAGGCAAGAAAAAGAAGTTAAATATTAATGAATCTATATTTAACTAAGACATACAGTTAATAGACTGGGGAGAAGGAAGGGGAGAGAGATACCATCTTTTAGCTTAGCAATCACCTTTCAGACCATCTGAAGATACCCAGTTAAATTTAATAAGGACACTTGAAATGACTAAGCATACAGACTGAAAACCAAAAAAACCCCACATCATAAGGAATGGCCTACTTAAGTTTCTTATAAATTGAAAAACACAGTAGGAATTGCATAGTATCTACTAAACTGGAAATAGTAAGCTCACCCAATTCTTGCTAATGATAGGGAAAAGACTTCTACTAAGTTGATCAAGCTGTATTGAAGACCTACACACTCTGACAAGTGAGTTTGCCTAAATCTACCATGATTTCAAAACACATGTAAGATTTGTTGTATATATTAATATGCAAGCACATACTTTCCCCAGCAATACATGGGTAAAACAGAGAAAGAAGGAAGAAATTGTTTTTCTGTACCTGGCAAATCTGAAAAAAGGAGAATGCATTCATTGAATCCATTAGCCAGAAGACGATCTCTCAGTTGTTGAAGTATTGCAACTCCAATGCAGAATGGGAAGGAGGAATTTCCAAGCAGTAACGTATCCCACAAGTGAAAAATTTTATGCAAAGGAAAGACATCTGCATGATGAATAAGCACAATAAAAACCCTATAAGCATATAAATTGATCAAAACATATACACACTTTTAAGGAGTTGCCTATATACTTTTTTTTGTTTGTTTAATATTTTAGGGTTATTTCTTTTTTTATTTGGGAGGAAAAAGGACTCAACCTGTTTAGAAACAGGTTTATCTTCATATGCAGTTTGATTATTCTGGAAAACTTCAGTGTCTTCTTTCATTATTAAATAGCTAGAAACATGCAGGTTTTCAGATTTCAAATATACAAAATTAGGCAATGTATTTTTCTTTTGGTTCAGTGCAATTATGCATCAGGACATGCATATCAGTTTTTCTAATAGTATGTATACATTAATGAATTAATTTATAAGCTCAACTTCTTAAAATTAGACAGGAAAATTAGCAAAGTAGACAAAAAAAATGGTTGGGAAAGGAAAGCCAAGGAGGAAGGTCTGTTAAAAATAGTTGTATTCTATACATAAAGCTGAAGGTGGCTCTCCTAAAATAAGCTATCCCGCAACTAAATAGATCTAACTTTTTATTGCAATTCATAGTCAAGAAAACCCATCTTCTTGGTTTTCCAAAGGTGGTGATTCTCATTAACATTTTAGAAGAATGGGTAACTGCAAGAACCAGTGTTTTACAGTCAAAGAGGTCTGTTTGAAAGAGGTCAAAAAAATAAAAGAGGTCAAAGTTAATAAAGAAAGCCTAGAAAGCGATTCAACATCCATGCACAAGTACAGTGATGTAGTGCTAGTAGAGTAACGATGTATCAAAGTGCAAAAAATCAAGCTTGTTTTGTGGGCCTTAAAATAAGTTACTCCTCTTAGATTATCTGGGTGAGGGTAGCAGAAGATGGTGGAGGTGTGTTTTTTAAGTCTTATTATATCTTTTTTCCAGTAGGTAACAGCTTCCTTTGCACACTCCTTAAATACTGCAAACATAAAATAATCCAGTTCAAATTTAATAATACTTAAAAAAAAAACCTAAGAAAATGCTAATTATTGACAAATTAGTGCAGAAAGTACGTTACAGGCACCACTGAGATTCAAATCACAGCACAATTACAAGTGACCTCTTATATACGAGACAGATCTCACCAAGAAGGAAGGCTTTAGCTGAAAAAGTGAGAAAAATTATGCTTAAGAAATAAAAGAAAATTTAATCAGAGAAGAAGAATCTATACTCACGTGTAAACATAGTAAGAAACCAGGGAATGGCATAAAGCTGTAAAAGGGAGGGAGAACAAAAAAAATTTTAATTAAGACCTAAAGTTCTTTGTAATAATTGTCTACCACATCAAAAACTGCCTACCTTGCATGAATATATTTAGAATGGGAAATAACTGTAGTGTCAGAACTACTATCACACAACACTTAACCCCTTAGAGAATCTTTTTCCTCTCCCAACTCCCAATTTTAATCTCTTTCAAATTACTGGTTTGTGAGACTATAATAAAAACAAGAACAAAAACAACCATCACCCTCAGTAAGCTTATGTTTGAAAAAATATGACCCTCTAAGTCTGTATGAACTCACAAACTTGCTCTACTAAACTGTCAAAGGTCTCACCTTAGGTAGATAAACAAACACACACAATACATATATACACAGACACCCCGACTAGTGAAAATTAGCAAAGGATGCCTGAAAAAGCATAAAACAACTCGATTCAATATATTTTTTAACTATGGAAAAAAATGCTCACCTGGTTCTATATAAATAATGAAAAGTGCAAATCACAATTTGCAACAGAAAAGAATAACCATACCTACCTTCTTCTCCTACACTGGTATTTATTAAAATGTATACTGGCCAGTGAAAGGCAGTAAGAACTGTTTCCTACTCAAATGCATATAGTGTCAGTCACTAACACCTTAAGCATTTATGTTTTTCTACTGTGACCTTTAAAGGCTGTCAACACATGAAGGATTTGAGGCTGCTTCAGCACTTACACTTTCATGAGACTAACAACATGTGTTGCTCCAATGGCTACAGAAAACCATTAGTTTCTGCAAACTTTCATACTTACGACCTCATACAGAGAAAATTCAGTATGCTTTACAAAAACTAAGCATTTATGACACCTTAAAAGCTTCTAAATTTTCACAGAAGTATTTGGCATGTTGAAGGCAACAAAACTCATCTTTATTAAACATGGAGCTGCACAGAAAGTCTCCACAAACCATGAACGCAAGAGCAAGATGGCTCATTGTGAAATTTTACACAGTTGCATAGATCATGTGCTCTGTTTTCCAATTCTGAATATTTGCAGTTAGACATAAAGCTTAATACATTACTTTTTAGCTCATAAAAAGTACAAATTAGTCCTCCTATTAAGCTTTCCTTGGAAGTATGCAAATAAGTGGCAGAAAGCATAATCAATATTATGTTAACAAATTACTATTTATTCCATAAACTCATAAATGGGTTATAGCACTGATTAAATGATACCTACATTTACTGAAAAGCTCTTTAACACAGCTCTAAGTTTTATTGCTATATCTTCATCTGATCAACTGATTGATTGTATCTGAACTACAATGTCTGTAAAACTTTAAAAACTGTGATAACCAAACTGCTCATAATTTTCAGTATTCAGGGGACTTTTATAATGTTTGTCCTCCAACCTGCTGATTGATTTTAAGGGTTCAAAAACCAAATCAATTTCTATCAGCATTTTAATTTTTTAAATTTTTTTTTAAATGCTTTTCCATTACTATCTCTTTGGCACGTGTTCAATAGATGGCTCTCTACTGAATAACAACATATGCTGCCCCCTGAAATACCTCCTACAGAGGTTGTGATCAGATAATACCTGTTTACCCGCTTGCTTGTATGCAATATCTTGCTTTGCAGGGAATAGCAAAAAATGAGCATTCCAAATAGCCTAAGGCTCCTCTTTGCATGGAGGTATGTCATTGGTGCATGGAATTTTGAACTACACTACTTCCTTGGTATTTTAAAAAAAATATATATTCTATTTTTCATGTATTTGATTAAAGTGTTTTACCAAAGCACATCCATGCTCTCTCCTAATTTCAAATACACCTCTATCTTTAATGTTTCTACATAGAAACATAAAAAAAAAAAAAAAAAAAAAAAAAAAAAAAAAAAAAGAAAAAATCTGCAGCATGAAACAGATTATTAAATATAATGCCAAGGCAAAGCATGGGGTTGTTCTAAACCATCCTCACCAAACCTAACAACAGTGACAAAAAAAGTATTTAAAACCATTTCAGTTGAAGGTATCAGGCAAGGTTTTATTGAAGGGATTTATCCCTCTGGTTTTCATAAATACAATGTTCTAAGAAAAGCAGGTCTTGGTAAACCTGAAGAAGTTATGATTACTATTAATAAGGAAACAAAAAACCCCCCCAAAAAACTTGTGGTACTATTCCACCATGCAAATAAAACTAAAAAACACATACAAAAAGAACTGCACTGACTAGAAGCCCTCAAATAAATAGGCCACCAAATTCTTAACAGTTCAAGGACTGCTCTTTTAAGATCCTATTAGTAAAGACTGCCCTCTAGCAATCACCGGCTGGAACAGCATTGTGCCATGCTCTGTACTAAAAAGCTGCTGTTAAAAGCGCTTTTCAACCCTCCACTACAGGACCCTGAAACATTACCTTTTTTTATTGATACTTAGCTCCCCGTAGTTGGAAAGTATACCTAATGTTTAATAAAATTTGCGTTTGAACTGCTGGAACAGACTGAGAATAAATCACATTAAAATAAGAGCCTGTAAAACAAACATTTCAATCTTTAGAGTGAGCTTGAGATCAGCCATGTCATAATTATCATTTTGCTTTTCTGGTAAAATACAAGCTCTTCTGTGCTTTTAAGTAAGGACTTGGATATTTATTATGCATCAAGAACACAGCATTCCCCCAACATCAGTTTCCATTCAGTCTGAATTAATACACAGGGTTTTTTTACTTAAAATTGAGATCTCTTGTCCTCAGACTTGGTTTCATTCTCCATCTTTATACTTATCCCTACCCCTATCTCACAGTGCTCTGCTATGACAAATTCTGCTCAGTAGCTGAGCTTGTAGATGCAGTTCATTGCTTTTCAATGGGGTGAAGATGTACTTGCCCATAGTTACATGGACATATTTTGAGGGCATCTCCTAATAGACATTCAAAGCTTTTAGAGATACTGGCTCAAATCTTGATGAAAGCCTTCTCCATGAGGATTTAGTTATTGCCTGTTTTTATTGTCTTGAATTTTTTATTTGACTGTACCAACAGAAAATGAGCACTTTACACACTCGTGTCTACAGAAGATTGAGATTTCAGTTGCAAAGACAGTAATTTTAAAGATCTTAAGGCTCAAGGGATTTTAATTCTGAAGATATTTCAGAAGGAATAGCAACGTGAAAATGAGTGTTACTATTTGTTAGTGGGACAGTAAGGAGTATTAAAAGGCATACACAAACTTCTTGCTCTGTGAAAGGCCTGTAAGAAAAAAGTGGCTGTCCTGTATGACCCAGGTGCACTTTATGAACATCGTAAGACAGGTACAGTGAATCTATGGACCTGACCTGGTTGCAGGATAATGGAATTATCCCCCCACCTCCCACTGCAAACCCCTTCCCCACATCCTCTCCCCTTTTTCCTCCCTCCACACTGGTCATCCTCAGCAAGCAGAGAGAACCCTCCCTTCTCTTACAGACTCCCTTCCCCATCCCTGGTACCAAAACTTCCAAGGCTCTGCTTTCTTTCTTAGAAAACTAAAGGATAATTTGTTTCTATTTTTAATTTACTTTTTATATTTGTACATGTTGTTATGAGGTCTGCCATTTTTAACAGATCTCTGATTAACCAAAAGAGGTGCTTTGAAGAACGTAACTCTCATTACCTATCTCTACTTGGGGTGTGACCAGGCCCAAACCATTATCTCAAGGGAAAAAAAACCAAAACCTTGTAAAAAAAACAATTAAAGTAAGACAAAACCATAAAAAAACAACCTCAACCATACAATCTTACTTTGAGCATTGCAGTAACTTTCTTGTGTACGTACTTTAGCTGTACCATTGATCATGGTTTGTATGAGGTGAGAAGGCCAAAGATGAACATTTTTTTCTTTTTCTTTCTGTGCATGAAGTTGCCACTTATTTTTTTCTTTTTTGGCCTGTTTGATACATGTGCAAAACAATTTTGCTGAGTTGTCCTAACAAGGCTGCCTCTCAACTGCTTTTTGTTTAAATTTTCATTTGTTAAGAAAATCAGTTTTCTGCTCTCTTCAGCTCCCTGAGTAAGGAAAGTGGAGAGGGAGGTGCTGAGCTCTTCTCCTTGGTATCCAGTGATTGGAGACTGGAAACAGTTCAAACCTGCACTAGTAGAGGATTAGGCTGGACATGAGGAAGCATTTCTTTACTGAGAGGGAGGCCAATACTAGAATGGGCTTCCTGGAGAGGTGGTCTCTGCCCCGAGACTGTCACTGTTTATGAAACATTGACACTATTTGGACAATGCCCTTACCAACAGGCTTTAACTTGGTCAGCCCTGAACTGGTCAGACAATCAGACTAGACGATCTTTATAGGTCCCTTCCAACTGAAATAGGCTATTCTGTAAAACCTTGATTTTGCATCTTTATGTTCCGTATTCGAAATGCACACACACATATTTGCTTCAAGCCTATACAGTGCTTAGACAATTAAACATACATTTAAATGCTACAGAAAAGTGCAAAAATATTTTGATGAACGGTGATTCAAAGAGAACAGAGTCCAATTTTTAATATGGGATTCTACCCACCTATATGCACCTACACTAACAACATTTGAAGAATGATCACTTTCCTCACAAGATAAAAATACCAGCAAGAAACCTCTCCCCCAAATTCACCACTAGGTAAGCATGTAACAGAAAAACAGAGATAAAGTAGTTCAACTGCAGGATTTTTAATTCTCAGTTGGACTCAGCCCTGTTAGTGACATCTGCTTATACCTAACACCAAGCTAAGTTATTTATGTACCTATGACAGGAGCTCCAGCACAATAATATTAAGTAACTGCAGCCAGACTTTGTAATCTCTGCTAATGGCCAGCAGACAACTGTGTCTAGCTTCCATAATTTGCAGCTGAAAGCTCTTTAGAATAATTTATGGATATAGTTATCCTTTTAGTAATGTAGTACACTTCCCTGTTTTTCTCCAGTTCAGAAGGGTCTTTTGATGTCAAAATTATTCAGTAAAATACAGAGCATGCTATACAGCATTATACAGAGCAGGGGAAATTGTAAACTTTGGGAGAGTGAATAAAGAAGAACTGTTAGATTCCCTGTATATATCCCTGTATTTACATGTAAATCCAGGCACCACAGCAACTAGCAGCATTAACAACTACTCATGCTTCACCAGTCTTCAATATTCTGAGAGCTACGTGACCCAAAGCAAAGGGGAAGGGTGCCAGGAAACACAAACTTTCCTGCAGCAGAGCCTATGTTTCAATGATGCAAGATTAATAAAAGGTTTACTTCGAAAGGATTAGCTCAAAATTAGTTCAGATCTCATTACTACAGTGCATATCCTTCACCTTGATGGATTTTGTGCTGTCTCGTTACAGGTACAAAAATTGCCTCTCACTAATCTAAAGCCAGAAAAACTTTTATAAATAATAAAAAAAACCAACAAAGACAACTTAGAAAGGACAACCTGTCTTCAGAGGTTAGTGTTAATTTTAGCACTAGCATTTGTATTCAATAAAAGTTGTTTTTTTTTTTAAAACAACCCCTCTAACAAAAATTATTTACTGCATTATCTAATGATCTCTAGACAGCAATACAAAGTTCACATTTGTCTGTGTCCTGTTCAATGACTAGCAGAACACAAATTTTAAACTACTTCATTTAACTCGCACCTTTAACATTTTCAGTGGAGAATTATAACTGCATAAGCAGACACTAGAAGCTGCTGAAATGTCAGCTAACACCTAAGACAGGTTGTTGCTACAGAGCTCTCATGTAGGTTAGTAGCAGAAATTGGGATCTGTAAGATGGTCAGGGAAATGACATCCCTACCTCCAGTGGGATCTAATATCCTGCTGATCTGAGGAAAGCCAGATGGCCTACCTTGGTAGAAAGGACTAACACATAAGGAGTAAACAGGATGGCACTGCTTAGCATAGATAAGGCTTGGAATGTATAGATAAGGCCTGAATTGTGAGGGAAGGTATTGTGTGGGAGGATGCTCCCACAGAAACTTGCAGAGAAGACAAGACCCTGGTGCAGACCCCAGAAAGGAATGCCAAGAGGTGAAAAGTGCACAGCGAGGAAGACATACGGTCTTCATCCCAAAGACCCCTGCCCACGACCACCAGAAGATACTGCGCAAGTGCAACAAGGAGGAGCTCGGGGGGCAACTATGCTAATGATTAATTGTAATAACCCCTCCCTATCCTCGGACACCTAATGTATATGCAACAGTATAGATGAATATGTATTACTTTGTGGCATATAATGAACTTGCCAATAGCTCTAGGGTGTGCACGCTTGTGGAGGAGCGAGCCCCCGTGCACCCAGCGCTGAATAAACATACCTTCTTTATAACCTTATTGGTTCTAAAGTCGTTATTCCGCACGTCACTGCACAACACATAGAGGCGCTGCTTTGGTCATCCACAGCCTTTAAGAATACGTATCAAGTGTATTTACATAATGATGCTGCAACATTTATTCTTCCCTCAGGAACTTAAACATTGCTGTTATATTGGATATTAGAAGAAACTTCTACACTGAGAGGGTTATTAAACACTGGAATAGGCTGCCTAGGGAGGTGATTGAATCACCATCCCTATAGGTCTTTAAAAGACATTTAGATGTGGTGCTTAGGAGTAAGGCTTAGCACCAGAACGAGTAGTTAGGTTAATGGTTGGACTCGATCTTAAAAGTCCTTTCCAACCAAAAAAATTCTATGGTTCTATTACCTATGCCCTTTATACCTCAAATATTTAGGCTTTCTATGGATCAATGTTCTCCCTTCTCCCCACTTTCCCTTTATCTTCCTCCCACCTGCCCTCTTCAGATGTGACTTAGCAACAGTACATGTGGCCTTCTCAAATACCTCTGTTTATAATGAAATACACTGGCTTTCTCTTCTTCTCCCTTTAATGACATGCCACAGTATCTTTTAAATTCTTATACAACATTATTACATTAAAAACACCTATACAAATGAAAGCATATGTGGCATTCAGGATGTACAGTGCTTGTCTCGAACAATCCAAGAGATAAGCTTGGACTTTGGCACTCAGGATATCTTTTGTCTGTCCCGAGGCATCTGAGAGTTGAACGACCCCTGCTGATGAGATTTTACAGGACAAGACAAGGAGTGCCAGTCTCAAGGTACTTCCTGGGACCGAAACTCCACAGCAAGGAACTAATCCTGTAGTGGCAATTGACTCAGCCTCCTCCTTTGTAATGGCTGATCTCATCAATTAGCCAAAGACTACATAGCCCCTGGCATCATACCTGCCCCTGCTATCACAGAGAAGATCCGAAGGGTTGTTCCCTATGCAGGGAGAGAAGTGAGGGTGCAGTGGGCAAGGACTGTATAAAAATGGGGGACTCTGTGGGTGCAATGAAGCACTTCTCCACCTGGAACTACTTCCCCACCGACAACATCGACGACATCACTGAACCGTGGGTGGTAACTAGGCTCTTGCTTTCTGTCCTCTATCTCTCTGCTTTCTCCTCTCTTTCCTGTCTCTGTTTTCCTGCCTGTCCTATCCGCTCTAGGGACTTTTGTTGTGTTATTGCAATAAAAGTTTGTTGTGTGCGTGACATCTGACCTCGTTTGTGTCTTAATTTTACCATTTGGGATCACCTTTATTTATTAAAATTGCCACGTACCCGAATACCGGATCGTGACAGCATATCTTTGCTTTCCATTACAATCTTTGCAAACAGAGATCATGAAGTCCCAAAGATACATAAATTCACCCAGGAATTATGTACAATAAATGATTTTCAGAGTCTTGGCCTTGCTGCTTCAAATTAAAGCATTTCCTAAGAAGCAGGAAGCTTTTCTGATAAAATATGCTTTATATTGCTTATAGATGAAATGTGTATACATTTCTTACTTAGGACATTTATATTTCTACGTCAGCACCTCCCAATTTTAGCTTCCTTTTTTTCATTTTGAACTGTTAGCCATCATCTGCTCTTAAAACCAACTTGTAATTGGCAAATTTCTAAATGTCAAACACACCATGATATAGATAGCATCAATTAATAGTTTTCTCTGTATAGCTTTGCCTAAATCTACTTTTCAGAAACATCAGCCATAAACTTCAATAATGCTATAGCAGACAGACAAAATTTGTATAGAGAATTATCTTGACTTTCTGGACTACACACACGTCTCCAAACAAAGGACAAAAGCTTCACTATTTACAGTGGTAGCTAAAAGTGAGGCTCTAAAGAAGGCCTTGTTTTGCCTTCTCCAACATAGCTTTCCCTCTCTACTACATTTTGGCTGTGTTCCCAGATTTCATGTTCCTCCATCTTACAGACTTCTTCAATAAAAAGCATAAAACATAGACACAAGTTATGCACTTGTCCAATGTTTCTGATAGACTCCAACAAATAACTGATAAGCATTTTCCATATGTCTAACTTATATAGAGATTAACTATCACTTGCACATTTTTTTTTGTATTACTTGCAAATTGATGTCTTCTATGCTAAACAATAGCGTTTAATTAGTTTGCAGGTATTTTGCTCTTAATAATTTATGGCCATGTTAATTTTTGTATATTAATCCACACTTGAAAAATAAAATTAAATACATCTTGTAAGATCAATCTGTAAGTTGTAATAGCTGACTTGCAGTATTTTTATTGTATTTACTGTGACAATAGAACAGGAAGGACTGAGGTATGTAAAACAACAATCAAAACTTTACCATTTTATAATCATACTCAGAAAGGTCCATTAATATGCATGTTTCACTTATGTCCAACTGCTCCTGAAACAGTCTGCAACGGCATCTCATCCTAGTCACCCGCATTTTCCATTTCTTACTTCCTTTAAATAATACTTAAAAGAACACATAGCACTTACATCTGGAATAAAACCAATTTCATTAAGGTGGTTACTCAGCTCTGGATCATGGAATGCAATCATCTGGGAAAACACCGTCAGGTATTCTGAAATGACAAGCAAATTCAAGGTCATTGTCAAAAACACAAGTCACCATACGCTGTTAGTTCACAATAGGGCTATGAAAAAGGAAGAACACTACTTAAAAAAATAAAGTGAAAGCACAAAACCCAGTAAGTGAATACCACTACTATCCTTCATATCACCATTATACTCAATACAGAAGAAAAAGGTTCCGTTCCTCTTCCTTAGTACTCCCAATTTGGATTTTCAACAATGGTTTACTTGGTTCATACATAGGTTGAGATGTACGTTCAATACGCAAAGTTAATGACTTCTCAGTATGAATATGAACCACAAGATACTGATGGACACAAACTGGAACAAGACTGTTCCAAGGATTTTTAAGACTTAAACTATTTCAGGGACACACAAAGTGATACACTTTAATATCTATTCTTGGTGGCTTCTTTTCTGCAAAGCTGAATTTTGTAATTTGGAAGTTGATGTTTTAAGGTAATGGGGCTTCAGGGTTGAATATGTATATAATATGCCCGATACAATTGGGCATTCCATACGCCATCCCCTTTAACTGCTGTTGCTTCCTATTTCAGGTAAGGAAAAACATACTAGAACCTCTTAAAACATCTTACAAATACACCTTAGAAAAAAACCCTATTTTCATTCTATAGTACAAACTCAGAAATTAGGTATGTTGAACTCCACAGCTTGAAAGATTCCTCCAGTCCACCCTTACATGGAAGACACAAGGACACTAAGACTAAAATCAGAGTAGGCAAGTAAATGACACATTCTTAACAGTCTCTTCCAACCCAAATAAAGCAGGGAAATTACACAGAATTTTTAAAACTCTATTTACACATTGGTGTTTGACATCCAAACCTAGAAAGGATTAAATCAGAATACTGAAAGAATCCCCAAGTCAGATGTCACAAAGGCACTGCGGAATGCCTACACTTTTGGTTCACAGAATCCTAACAATCTGTGTTTCTAACTTTGCTACATATTTTTGTAAAGCCCCTTAGGAATAACAACAGGGAACTCTAGAGAGCAAAACTATTATTTTATGGAAAAAGAGCAAAAGCCTTTATCAAGCTACTAATCTTGAAGGCTAAAATGGTCATCTCCACAAGAGCATCTGATAAACTTACTCCTTAAATCTTTAGACCTTTACTGTCTCTTTTTTCCAACAAGCACTCTTTACAGGCAAAAGGATGCAAAGAAGTTCTGTTGAATTGTCTTTCCAAATTATTTTACCTATTCAGTTCATAACACTTCTTATCCATTATCTTTCATATGTAAACTCTCCTAACTACTATGTTCTCTCCTTATGTTAGCTCTCTCCGTTATCCAATATGCAACTGCTTTTATGTCCAATTATTTTTTGCTGAATAGTTATTAATTACCTTTAAATTTTTGAAGACAAAAAACATGACATATTTTTAGGTTGAGGAGTTTCACAAGGTATAAACAAAATAATTTATTTAAAAGAAATACTAGGGCTGCAAGCCATGCTGAAGCCCAGTAAACACTCATAGCTGCTTGAAATTAAAAACATTCATGATCATCTGCTTTTAAAAACTACTGATGACTTTTCAAACAGCTTCTTTTGGTTTTTAAAAACTGTAAGACCAATTATCTTCCCAATACAGACTCTGCCAAGGTGGCTTTCTAGGTCTAGATAATTCCTTCATCATATTTCCATGAAATGTACAATTAATTTTCAAGTAGAACAGACATATCTCCCAGCTAATCTTATCTACATAGTTGTTGGAGAATAAACTATGGAACATTATTCCTCAGGGTTTTCTAGCTCCTGTCCCGTATCAAATGACATTATCTGCTTCAAATCCCTAACTCTCTGAACACCCTAACTTCCATTTTCTGAAGAGTCCCTTGTCCAAACAACTCCTGTAACAGTAAGACTTGGATCACCTGGAAGGGTAGGTCTTCACAATGTAACACTGGAAAGACTACTTCCTCATTTTACAACTTTGCATGATCCACTGAGTCTTACTTTGGAAATTACACAGAATAATTGTGTGCACGCGTGTGTGCATTTGGGTTTTCTCTCTTGCTTTTATCTTTATCCACTTATTTGGTGTCTAATTTCTTGCATGACTGTTGTTCTTATTTATCTAAAATAAAACCTTGGAAATAAATCGGTGGGTATTCCAACAGAGTGATTCTAAATGTGTTTCAATTTCACAACCACTTGAAAATGTATTTATATATCCAGAAATAATTCTACTTCTCTAGAACAAATTAAAGAAAAAGAAAAAGTAGAAAAATAGAAAAAGTGACTGACTTACCTTGAATAACATGAGAATTATCCTTCAGAAAGAAGTTATACAAATACTTGGGGATAAAAGCAGACATGCAGGAATATGCCAGAGCTGAAAGAATTAGAAAAATGTATGGAACAAAGGCACAAACATAAGTATACCTAAAGAAAGTTCACTATTAAGCATACAATACACATAATATTTCTATCAATCTAGCCACAAAAATTATTGTAAAACACATAAAAAGGGCACAATACTCATTCAAGAATTTTAAAAGCTCCCAAAAAAGTCTCCTTCTCTCACTAAGTAAACAATATAAAGCTAGTTGGATCTGATCTAATTTATTTGGGAAGACATGATGATGTTTGTATCAAAAAGGGAAGGTCTCTGGTTGAGTAACATTTTAGAAGCCAGTTTCAGACAGCTGCATTGTTGTAGTCTTCTGCGTTTTCTCCTATAAAACTTACACCCAGCTTATGTCCCATCAGACTCACATCTTGTCTCTTACTTCAGCTCAGAGACTAAAGATGATAAAATTCGTAAGTGGAATATAATTTAAAATACTGTCAAGAAGATGGACAGAAACATCTTAAGTTTCTCAACAGCTCCTCGCATATGTACCAGATAGAGATTAGAGGGTAAAAACTTAAGTGTTCAACTTTCTGATTAATTCTTGGAAACTTGGCTTAGAGACAACATATTGTAATACAATTCTTAGCCATGGAGGTAAAAAGATATAAAAATCAAATACGAGTTTAGGGCAAACTGTCTCAAGATGATAAATATCATTTGGGAAGTCCCTAAGCAAAATATCAGGTTTATAGCAAATGTGACATAGGATCATGGTATAAACAAATTCTGTGCTTTTCTAGCACTGCAACAACTTTTTAAATATCTGAGCCAAATATGTACAATGAAGTTCTTAAACCAGAACACAAGATTTTACATAATCCACTACTATTATCATTTACTTCAATGGGAAGGAAACCAGGTTCTGTAATCAAACTGTACAGGAACATGTCCAAGAGCAAGAAAAATCTGTTGAAATATTTAAATTATTATGTGGAATAGGCATAATAGGAGTCGTTGTTCCTAAGAGACTAGTTTTCTCACACAGACCGTTTATAAAGGAAAGCAGGTGCAAGAGGATAGAAGATAGGACTAAACCTATTCTGAACAAATCTCATTCTAAAGATAAAGGCCACATATCCAAAGCTGGTCAGGTAAGCTTTTAGGCCTTTAAAACTATCACACCAGCTTTTCTGAAAAAAGATAGTCTGACAGGTTAGCCATTAGGTTAAATAATAAAGCAAAGAAGGTTGAACTGCAGCTTCACTGAAAAATATAAGTACTAGAAAAGCAATTTTTTTTCTTTTATATAATCAAGGTTATTTGTGCCTTTTATTATATATTCCTTATTGCACTTTGCAATAAACACAGGGTTTAAACCCCTTCTTGAAGAGCAGTACGCCATGTACACTTTTCAAAACCCAACTATTTCTTTTCAACTGTGGCTACAAGAGCTTTAAAATTCCTTCGTAGCTACAGAAAGTTTCCATCTATTAAGTGGCTGTGCACACATCTGTCTACAATCACCATGCAGATGACAGAGTATGCCTCTCCTTTACCCCCAGGAGAAAGAGGCACTCACCTTCATTGTTAAAATTCAAATAGAGGAACGGTGCACAAAGAGAGTCCAAACCTAAAGAGAAAAGAGCAATATAGAAAGAGCATAAGTACCTCATTTATTTTAATGTACAAGATAAATTCATTAATTTATGACGAAAATTTGCATACTTGACACTGATTATAATTCTGAAATGTCAGACTTCACATGTAATACTGAGAAAAACTGTGAAATCAGTGCATAACAGAGAGGATTTAAAAAACTGTTCAACTAACACTGAATTGATTATTCTGCCAAGGCTTCCAAGAAATGCAGTTTATCATCCCAAGAACTTACTAAGTAACTTCAGCAGTTTTACCTTGGAACAGAATAGTAAGCAACAAACTTTACTGAAAAAAAAAAAAGAATAACCAAAACATAAAGAGAGTAAATTTAAAAGAAAGAGTGGGACATTGTCGCATTACAAATAAAATAAAAATTATTAGCATTTAAATTTGCAAAACCCCACAGATTCATTCTTGAAAAGAAACAGAAAGGAAAGCTCTCAAAATAAAGCTTACATTGGGGAGGGTGGGGAGAGGGATGTATTTTTAAGTCAGCCATAGCTTTCCAGTTAATTATCTGATCTTGCCAGCTAGTCAAACTTACCTTGCCAGTACACCAAATCAGGATGGGAAACAACCCAGGCCTTCAATACTCGTCTAAACTTTGCATGACCCTCTGGTGATGACAGCAATTCATCATACTGATGGCAACGAGGAATATCAACTTCAATCTGCACCACAGCCATACAAAGAGAAATCAGGATAAGTGAGGTAGTACTACGGCAATCTTGCAACACTAGAGGTGTAAGTCAGCCAAATTCAGGTAAGACCACCATCATAAACACAATCTGCTTCCTCCACCACTTCCAAAACCAAAACTGAAAGGGTACAGGGAACCCTAACAGCCCTGTCAAAGATTTTCCCAGATTAGTATTTTTAAAAGGGTTCAACCCTCAAAAAAGACAGAAAGCAGACTATAGTTACAGTTTTTTGAACTCAAATTCTGGACTAATTTCAGACGCTAATATGTCAAAACGTTGTAACCAGTTCAATGGAACATGTATCTTCACCCAGGTGAAAGAACTGCAGTTCCTCATGATGTCTTTTTATGTCTGGCAAGATTTCTTGGAGAATCATTTTGCTCAAGAACCCATGCCTGTGAAGCACAGCTCACCTTACAGGATCTCAGGATAGTTGTCACTACCTGGTAAAGGGCCAATAGGCAAACAAACATTCAATAAACAGAAGACTTTTACCAATACATCGGTAATATTTTTCACTACACTTTGCTGCTGCTACAGAAATAGGCAGTCTGAAGTAAGAGAGGAGTTCACTTTCCACATATAATCTGAGTTAAACTGTGTTCCTATCAGTTTTGCAAGATTATCACAACACCATGAATAAGGTGAGAAGACAGGGGGAACCCTTTAAGTATTATCAGCCAAATTTGCTGTAATAGGCAAACAACTGTGACTGGTGGATAAGATCTTTGCATTACTTCAACTGACAGTATTTGGTAACACAGAAAGTCTTACTTGTCTGTCTGTAGGAATCGGCGTGTCTTTATCAATGGCATCATATTTTGCTTGTATGGCACCCTAAATGCACAAGAAGAACACGTGAATTTAGGAACCCTTACTGCAAATTACAATGTACATGCTGATAAACAGAAGTTGAGTGGTTTTGTTTGGTGCTTTAGTTAGCAACTTTTTTTCTTGAAAAAATTTACCAAAGCAAAAAAATTCTGACAGCTGAATATTAACAAAGCCATCTTTATTCTGTGATAATTCAGGACCTTTCTGTGACCTCCTCAGTATGATCTTCAGCAATTTTCAGTTGATTATGCAGAAAGCTATGTACTTGATACAGTTTATCATTTTCAAGTTAAGAGATGCTCGCAATTCAAATTCAGTGTTTATCTCAGACACCGGAAAGTGGCTTCCAGCATCATCTCTGTCAAGGCACTGAATCCAGCTGCCTGTTAATTAAAAATTATATTTCCAATATCCACTACTTGTAAGTAGCCTGTGTTTGCATGAATCCCAAGACAGGTCTGCTAACAAATCCATCTGAATGTTATGCGACAATGATGAAGCGTGAGAACAGACTCTTCTCCCAAGATCCAGGCTACAACCCTGACAAGCAGCTGTTCTTTACAGCTGTTTTTGGGCCATGATATATAGCACTTGGCAAATCATATGCTAAGCTAAATATCCTAAATAACCTTGTATGTTTTACCTGTAAGTACCTCTTTTCTGCAATACTGCTGATTGCAAGAAGGGTAGATGCAAAAACTGGGTAGTCAAGCAAACTGCGTGAGGAGTCCTCATTTCTGGGACATCCCATTCTAGTCCTTTGTCCAAAAGGGCTACATTTAATGCATTTATTCTCTAGTCTTTGGAGAAAGTGCATTAAATACTAGGTGAGAAAAATAACTTAATATGCTTCATATTGTTTTGTCCAGCTATTGCTGACTGGAGCAGAAGGACTCTGCTAGCTACCAATTGTATTTCAACAATCTAGAAATATTTGGCTGTATGGGAAGTATTTTTCCATTCTATAATCAAAATTAAAGACAGTCAAATTTACACACATTCTCTGAAATCAAATAATATTACAAAAAGTTTGTCTGAACATCATCTTTGTTTACACAATTACATTACTAATTTTGTTTGAAATTCCAGTAATTCTACCTGCCAAATATTCAAAACGATTCCAGCTTCCCTGTCAATTCCATTCCTATCCTCTTCTCTCCCCAGTCAGTACTGGAACTTCTGTAAATGCACCTCCATTATCCTTACCTCAACACCCAACAGGGCAGCCCAGGTTGTGCCTCTCAGAAGAGGAGGGATGTCAACCCTGGCTTCTTTCCAAATTTGATTCTTCTTATAAGGGTAGGCCTTCAAAGAGAAGAGATTAACAGCAAAAAATGTTACTATGTAACTGAAATAATTCAAAACCCAATCCTGGGACAGTCTGTCCTCCAAAGGACAAACGCTGTCAACCTAAACAGTGAATGCAAGTTTTACAAGTAAATTTAATTCCTAATTGTAAGACCTGAATGGAGGACTACTGTTTGATGTTGAAATACCCACTTCTTCTCATAAAAGTATTCACCTGCTTTGGTATATACTGGACATATAAATTTAGTAATCCAAGGTTTTTATTAAAAGGTTTTTATTTGTTATATATTTCTTTTGCTACTATGTATCCAACTTTGCTTTATCAAGCATTTCTAGATTATACCTTCCTAAGTACCACAGTCAAATGACATGCACCACCTCTCTCTCATTCTTAAGCAAGAATCCCACCTCTTCTCATATATATAAATTAGGGACTGATATTTTTCCCCTGCTCAATATAAAACCCATTTTTCTAACATAACACTACTACAGTAAAGACTAGTATTCTTTTCAACTACGTTACTGCTTGGAAATGCAGAAATGTAGCAAGTGTGCACATACCTGTAATAGATTAGTCCATTATGAAATTAAGGATGCAGAAGTATATTCTTCAGTAAATAACAGTTATTAGCAGCACCTCTGTTTTCACATGCACACTTTAAAATTTAATTTTATAACTGCTGAGAAGACTTATTTCTCATATTTTTATTTTCAATCTTCTTACACTTTTGTAGGGCTTTCTTCTCCCTTTACCACCATGATCTCTTGTATCCATTTCCTTTTTCAATTACTTGGGCCTTTAAAAATCCTCTAATTAACAGACTAAATCCAATTAGCCAGCATCAGAAAGATTCCGTACCTTCAACAGCCTGTCAAAAAGGACAATTCTATTTAGCTGGTACTCTGTGTCCCTCTCCCGGATGATCAGAGGAAGACTAGCAGCTGCAGACAGCTCATTACTACTGTTTGAATGAGGTTGAGTTGACTGACTGGAAAAGAGTTAGAAGAGCAAGAAATAAAAATAATTGTGAAAAAAATTAATTTCTGATTCAGAAACAACTATCAATGGATAATTTTGAACATTCAGCACAAACAGTTGATTTCCAGAACAAACAAGCTAGGACCCTCAGTGTGGTATCAGGGTATCCTAGGGTCACCCGTGAAGAGTGCTTATCAGTTTGACTTTAAAAGTCAAACAGGGACATGTTAGGTTTGCTTTAGGAAAGCAGTTGTGTCTTGCTGTGTAGTGTGCCACTCTAATAAAACTAATAAATCAAAATTCAGTCCCCTATACATGTCTAAACTTACACACACACTTACTCATCTTCAAGCAATGGATAAAATGCTTCCCCACCAACATCTTTCAGTCTCTGAAATGAAGAATAAAAATAATCCATTATCAGAATGCTAATGCTGCTCAGAATTCAAGTGGAAATATTTAGTGGAATACAGAAAATATTAATTAGCAATTCATTTGCCAAATTCAGTAGATTGCTTTGAGATCTAAGCATTAACAAACACACAGCCTTGAATGCTAAAAACTGTTGCTAATACAGGCATTTTGAGTTGATGGAAGTTGTTCTGCCTGAAAATAACACTCGCCTTATTAATAAACATATTTCCACACAAAAAATAGATTATATGGCCCATGGATTAATGGATCAATAGTATGATACGATTCTTTTTCTTCTCCTCGTTTTTCTGTGTGGACTTCCTATCCAAGTAGCTGCAAAGCAACTGTACAACTTGCTCGTATGTTCTAATCAGTTCAGGAGTTATGCAAATTTGAGTTCCTTTTAGTAGCAGCATCTGAAAACTGCAGAGAAACACACTCTGAAAAGGTGACAGACAAGCATGCCTGGACTTCTGCCTGAGGTTTTCAGACATCTTTAGTTTATACTATCCTCCCTGCAACGCTGTTTTGCAGTTCAATCCCTAACTTAAAGACAAACAGCACACAGTATGTTCCTGCTGGGATTGACAGAACAGTTCATTCTCAGTTCATTCAGCACTGATCCTCTTTTGATTAAACACTTCATGGTCTGCTACATGAAAGAAATGTTTGAAGAATTGGTTAAGTTTAAACATTTATTTAAACTAACACTGCAAGGTTCAGCCTCATATCTTCCCCAAAATGAAACTTCAGTATAGACTTACTTGCTGCTATATTTATAATAGGAGGCAGCAATATTCAAAATTGCAGATTAAAAAGTTTTTAAAAAACCTAAAAAGCTGCCCTTTTGCAGGAACAACAGCAGGAACTATAGTTTGTATTACATTTAAAACAGCTGTTGCATATTCTTCACTCCCCTGTCCCTCAAACTCCACCAACCAAGCCAAACAAAATAACTCAGTTTTTGGTCTGTTTTCATGCATTTGCATGAAGAAATGAAAAGTTCTGCTGAAGAAATATGTTTACACAGTATTTTCCACATTGCCCTGAAAATTAAGGCAATGGTAGCAGAAACCAAGACTTTAAGAGTTACCTTCCTTTCTCTATTAACCCCTGTAATAATATGGAAAGGGTTTTTTTTAAATAAAGACTGACAGAATTGCAATTTGCTACAGTTCAGCATAAATCTCCAATTCTACGGTAAGAAAACTCTACACGTGCAAAGACGTGAACTAAAACATTTTGGTGATATATGCAGTAAACCTTTTAACTGACCATTACACCAGACAAAATTATGTTATCATATGTTGATTTTTCCACTGAAGATGGAAAAAAACTGCATTATTGCATTTTCACAAAATGCTTTAAAATTATCTTTGGAACTAGTTGTTTAATAGCTATCTATACCAAAGATTAGTAATTAATTACTGGAAACTTGGTATCCAACATTAACTATAAAGCGTTTAAGGAGCTGCAACTGAACTGAGTTGATCTTTCTTCTGAATACTATAAGCCACCTGCAGACGAGAATTAAAGAATGCAAAAAGACACTCACTGCTCAATTAGTTTAGCAATTGTGTAGAATATCAGGTACTGCAGAACTGTTTGTGCTACACCAGAACAAAGCAAGTAATAAAAAAAGGGAGAGGGAGGGACACAGAAAGGGAATCGTGGGCCAGAAAATAGATCAATTATAATAAGCTTTTTCAGACAAACCAATTTAATAGCATAAATCAGAATCTGACTTGGACACCAAAAAATTATTCTCTTGAAATCAGTAACAGTGTCTTTTATAGGAATAGGAGCTGCTGTTCTATATTCTCTTTACACAAATATTTCTGCAGTGAAGACATAAGAACAAGTGCACAATATTCTTCTTACATTTCGGAGCTGGCACAGAGACAAAGTCACAGTCGTGTCATCTAGCAGGGAACTTCTGTCTCGTCCTTGTCCAAAGCTCTCACCATCTTCTAATACAAAACTTCAAAGGGCAGAAAACCAAATATAAAAACAGTCAAGTCATTTTATAACATGACTCAAGTTAGAAAAAGACCCAGAAAGTTCTTACATCAATCAGTTTCCTCTTTATAACAAAATACTAGCTCTCAGAAGTATAATGTATTGACTGTGTGTGTCATGAAACGAGCTATCAAGGGGATATACAATCACCTGACATTATTTTCAGTTTTCGCTGCAAAAAGGCATATTTCAGCTATTCTATAACTTTGGTTTGCACACAAATAGTAACGAGATACAGAATTAATATTCCCTTTTATTCCTTGACCTGGCACAGACCAGGATTGCCATTTATTGTGAAAATAAAAAAAAACAACCATTCTTGTAATATGAAAAACATTTCCCACCTTGACAAGCAAAAGGCTGACTGAGACCTTTTCTGCTGCAGTCCATCTAAGGATACAAAGTATCCAAGAAAGTATATGCAGAATGTCTATTTGGTGATATTTTTTAAGTAGACAACATGAAATTGATCTCCAGAAATTAAGCTAACATTCTCAGTATCACTTAGAAAATTTAGTTAGATTGCATTTTTGAAATTAACACCTCATGTTTGAGACAATATATAAAATAATGTTTTCCCCTCATAATTCAAAAGCACTCATAATTCAAATGCATTCTTGTGTGAGTACAGAAATAAGCAATCCCTCAAAATCTCACCCTAACTGTGCACCAAAATATCACTTAGTAGTTAGTTCCACCTTTCTGCCCCGAAGATACTGCATGTTGGTTGTACACTGACTTCACTTGTTTTTAAAACCAAGAACCAGCAAATTTATTGATATGGACACATAATTATGCTTCTTAAAATCAGATTGTAGGAAAACATGAATATACTACATAAAATTGCAATGTGTGCAGCAGTAAAGGTAGTAACTACTAAAATGCAGTTACAGAGTTATAATTCATAAAACTAAGCATTTTTTTAAAAAGTCATCAGCTGATTTGCTGAATATTGAGCTGAGAATTCAGTACTGCTGCTCCGTGAAAGGAAATTCAAAATATGAGTATTTGCTACAGAACATATTAAATTACAATTACAAATGTGCCACTGAAGCACAGTGAGACATTATTACTAGAACTTAATGCTGTCAGAAAGAGTGCAAATTTAAGGGCTTGCAGTTAATTATTTTGCACTTCATCTATATTTCTTCAAATTTCAGAAAGCAGTATGAAATACAGGTAGGCAATAGATACAAGGCATTCAAATAATGCCTTAAATTGGGTAAGATAAGTGACAATTTCCTGCTATCGAAGAAAGCTATTTTCAATATTTTTCACACATACAGGTCTTGAAATTAAAAACCCAACCAAAATGTTCTCTCCATTCATCTTCCTTTCCCTCAAAGTGCTTCTCCTTCCTTACTTGGGAAGTGTGCAGATAGGTGGCTTTGAGCGAATGATTTCCTTGTTGACAAGTTCTTTCTCCAAGTCTCCTCCAGCCAAACACCAGAGATAATAAACCTCTTCAATTGATCTTTCTGCTAGATAATCACTATCTTCATCTATTAGGAGAAATCACATAAAAATGAGTGACAACTTTTCAGGCAGCTTCTATTTTTTCCTACCACTCCAAACACATATTGTGGGAAAAAAAAACACTATCATGCTTGAGAGGTCCTAGACCTTAACATGAAGTTACAAGAAATGTGATCTTCCCTTTGCAAGTACCCTTTAGGAAGATTAACAGAAAGAGCACATGGGCAAGAGTCAGAAAAAAGCCAATATTTCTACAGTTTGCCTTGTTGGCAGAAAATAGTACTGATCAGATAAATACATGGAAGTGACGCCTTTTGCTTCCTGTTTGTCTTTTAAAAAAACACTGCATCACAACTTTGTACACAACGCACCACTATGAACAAAGATAAGAAAGTAGTGGTTCATACTGAGTATTTATTCACTCAGTATGAGTGAATTCACAACACAATTTAGTGGAAAAAAAATAATTATGTATGTCCAAATTGTAAAGGCAAAAGTTGATATTGATATCCCATGCTGGACTTGAAAGCTAATTACAACTATTTTGTGCTTGAACTTCAGTGAATAAATCAAGATGCCCTCCTTTGACTTGCATACATCCCTCAAAACATGTGCTAATACATCTGTCCATTAAACAACTCATTACAAGAACATAGCTCCTCTCCAATAAGGTATTTAAAGAAAAGGCAAAAACATTTTGTTTTCCTTCCTACCCCACTACCCTTTCCCCCCCACCCCCAATGACATTTATCCCACTACCTGCCTTTACCTTTACATAATTGACTTATGTCTTCAGGAAGTGTTAAATTAGCACACCTTGGAGAAGATGAGAACAGACCAGGAGGTTTGTGGAAGGTAGGATATACTGAAGACACTTCACTGAACAAACAATCACGCAGCAATTCCTCTGGAGTTGGCCTTGAATAAAAGGTAATAAAAAGTTGGCCTTGAATAGAAGAGGATAAAATACTAAAAGTGCTTCAAAAAATGTTACGTTTCAGTAAGAAATCTCTCCATAACAAATGTTAGCAAGTTATTTTAAATTATATTTGATTTCAGAAATTATTACAGAAAAATGTCTACCAGTTTTGTTCAATTCATGATGTATAATACACCATGGAGTCTGTTTACAGCACAAGTTCAGATCTCACCTTCATTTAAAGTACATAGCAACTATTTTATTTATTATTTCACATTCAATTCCTCATAGCAGAGAATGAAAGATACAAATGCAAAGCCTTGATTAAAGAACAAAATCATACTTCTCAGAAGCAAGTTATGGTGGACTGATATAATGAAAAAGTACTCTGAAAGCAGAGATCAGAAGAGAGCAGCTCTAACTCTGACTACAACCGAGCCACAGTAACCACCACCAACTTCCAGTTGTGAACTTAGAACTACAAATGCCTGAACAGTTTTCCCCCCAAATACTCAGATTAATTATCCAGGTTTTGCACACTTGATTTCTGCCACCGTTTCTCCCACCCCCAATTCTTCTCCTTTAAACACTGAAAAGCAACAAGATGAAATATTTATTGAAGGTAGCACAAGTAGTCAGTATTCCAAAAACGCTTCAGCAAAAGACCTTTTAATTTCATAGTGTCCCAGCAGAGTTTGCTAGGTGTTTGGACTGAATACTTGCCTCTTAGAAGGTTGGAATGTAAGGCATTTCTTCAGTAGAGCTACAACATTTTCAGAAAGGTCCTTGAACATAAGAAAAATAAGGAGGAGGTCTGTTAATTACTGTGTTAATTCAGCAAGCCCCTTCTAACATACAGGTTATTCCTTTGAGGGCAATAAAATTGCAAACCTATACGTATGAGATCAGTTGTGTCAGATCACAATGCTGGGGAAGTAATTCTTCTCAACCCTCAACCTCACATTTGCTTTGGTGAAAAAAAAATAATCATCTGAGAACTTGACAATGTATTCAGCTTTTTATTATAATTTTTTAATTTAGAGATTCTGTACCCAGCTTGAAACAATGCAGTACCTGGGAACTCCATTCTGCTAATAGTCAGAATCCTTCTACACAATGTCTCAAAATACACAGGCACTAAAATTCAGTGATGAATTTTGGGGGTCAGAAGGAGCTGAGATGTATAAGCCTACATTATCAGATTACATACAGTGGATCAGATAGAACACAATTTCTAGAATAAAAATACTTAACCCCCAACACTTGAAAAAAATTTTTTTAACTTACTAAACTATTGAGAGCACTAACATTTACTGAAACTGTCAGTAATTTTAGGAAAGAATACAACTAGTATTGGCTATTTGAAAGGATCTTAGATATGTAGTGTAGACTTCAAATTTTTTCCTCATACTGTAATACATCAAGTGACCAAGTTAAATATATATACATGGGAAATAATATGCAAAAATAATAAAATGTTTTTGATAAGACAGCATGGAAGAGCAAACTAGATCCACAAACCTTAATAATATCAAGGCAACCATGTTCTTCAGCCAATACAGTTACAATATCATCTACACAGCCTTTGAAAAACAGAAAAATGAAAAGTTAAAGACTATAAAAAAGTGATACCAATGAAACAGGGTATCAGATAAAACCCCATCCCAATAAAAAGAACTTAACTTTGGCTTTTTATTGACAATTCCACATCACCTGAATTCTCAAAATTAGAATATTATCATCACCCATGTGGACAAAAAATTGAGGACTACGGAAGTCAGTACTAATTAGCACACATTTAACAGTGAAAGTATTTCTGCAGGCTTTATCAATCCAGTGTCAATCTCTACCTAACAAGATAAACAGTTTTTCCACTTAATAAAAACAAAAAAAATCCCTTAAAAACCTTAAAAATATCTGCATATAGAAGCTCAAAGTAATTTTCATTTTGTTGCTACTTGCAGCAGTATTTTAAAACTTGTTTTCAACACATTACTGACAAAATAATTCCCAAGTCAAGACAAATATTTTCAGGGGATAAAGGCTTATTAATAAACTTGCATTCCACTTGAAGGGGACTGAAATGCTTCTGGAAGCTTTGTAAACAAATCACTTATCTAAACAGTCAGAATTTCAGCACCCAAGAACTAAATGCAGAATGAAAAAAGATGTTTCTACTGATGGTAACTAACAGTATTGCTGTTTGTTATGGATAATAACTTACTGAAAAGCTTTATATTGCAAATTTGTGTCTTTCTTGTCCCCATGCATTATATATAAACACCACAATAAATCAAGTTTTAAAAGACACAAAATAGTCCCATTTTCAGACATTAAGCAAAAATTTTACATCTACAGCAATGTTTTATAGTTTGTAAGTGAACCCAGAAGCAAAAGCCTGGATTCAGGAAATATGCTTCTGAGCCCTCTTTTTATTTTCTGTCTTCATATCTGAGCCCTGCTTCTCCCTGGTTGGGATTTGGGACATAAACACTCCTAGCACTGAGACAGTTTTCTTTAGTGTCATACAGTTCCTAACTCATTTCAGAAACCTCTGGCAACACAAACCAACAAATACCCATCAAAATGACAACCTTTCCCAAGATTATTTTTTTTTTTTTTACAGTTTGCCCTTATTCTAACATGGTGATAGCTCTTCTGCAAAGTTGTTTTTTCTGGCACCTACCTCCATACCATCCCTACACAAGCAATCATACTTCAAATGCCTATTTAATTCTGGAGATGAAAGCTGACAAAAGTGAAGTGCCTTAGGTCTGACCATCACAAGCTGATGAGTCTGTAATGCTCTAATTATAGAATTGCTTGAAAATGTAAAAAATTGATTTTGTGCTACTTACCTAACATAATTATAAATTTCAATCTTTCTGCTATCTCCAGACTCTGGAATAGTTTTCTCCCCTAAGTGAGGAACAAAATCAACAGCTGAATGCTACCACATAAAACTATTTAGATACCATACACACACATATATATACAATGACACTGAAATAAGTTTCTGTATGTTAATTTTAGATTTAGGAAAACTATCTGTTAGAACATAAAACATTATTTACCCCAACTATAGCAAAGTCAGTTCCATACAATCATAAAGAAAAAAGTAATTTATCATGTGTCTTAACTAGAACAAATATAAAACCAAAAACATATGCAAAACAAAGGCCAAAGCTGCCTTAGCAAACCTGCAGGATTTTATTTCAATAACAGTCTTTCAAAAGCTGTGTTTTTTCCAATGTAAGCAGGAACAAAGCTAATTGATTACTAAACATAATAATCATCATAGCTTGTATTACTGCCCAGTGCTTTTGAAAAGTCACCTGAAAATCCCTCTAAAGGTGTTTCAAAAATATTACTGCAATTTTTTAGAATAACTTACATATTCAAAAGAATTATGATCTATGAACATTATGCAAATTTACAGAAGAACAGAATATGCAAAAGACTATTTCCGATGTCCTGATCTAATCCCTATATAAAACAGGTTCCTGACAATGCAATTGTTTGACAGTTTAGTTATTTCCAGCAATGTGGTCTAGTGGGAGGTGTCCCTGCCCATGCAGAGGGGCTGGAATTAGATGATCGTTAAGGTCCCTTTTTACTCAAATCATTCTATGATCTTATACAATAAATACCGGTATTGAGGTACTTGCTAGCTCATACCACAGAACATTGCTCTTTGAATGAAAAATGTCCAATTTAACATATACAAACAGTAAAGATGATGCTGCCATAATTTATATCAACTTCTAGAGTCAAATAAACAACTTCCAAACCCTTAATTCTCTACAGAAGCTCTTAAAATTTTGGTAGTAAGACAGCTTTTCTCTTTTCTTCCTGTCCATGAAACTTTATTAGTTTCTTAAGGAGAATGAGGGCATGACAGCAATGGTTATTGCAATGCTTAAAAGCACAATTAAAGCAGTAAATTATCTAGAGAAACTTCTTTGTTCAGAAGCTATTCCTGACTGAGAATTCGATCATGCAATCACATCATCACAATTCAACAGGTAGCTGCCCTTCATGGTTAACACATAAACTCATACCAAGGTAAAATGCATCCTAACACTTCAACCACCACCAATACTTTTCAGGTAGGGATGTACATATTCCAGTATTTGGACTTTGGTGATGGGCAGTGTCATTAACCTCATACCTAAGAGCAATCAAGTTAATGTAACTATTCCCCAAGAGTCACAGTCAGGAGAATTATCCTCTTACGTACCATGCAAAGCTCAAATATGATTATGCCAAGAGACCACACATCTGATTTAGGGCCAGAAGGCAGAGGCTTCTCACACTGAGTATGATCACTTGCTTTGACTATTCCCTGTGCAATTACTTCAGGTGCCAGATATGAAGGGTACCTAAAAAGATGCAGCAACATTAAGTAATAGCCTGTCTGTCCAAAAAACCTTTCAGTTACAGTAATAAACGTAATTGTACATTCTTAGAAACTAGAGTTCATAGCAATGATGATTGTTTTATTTTATTCTGTTAAAATCTACACATTGCAGCACATTTTGTGAGGGGAAATAACAGCAGCTTTCAAAACAGTCTATCTAAATATCTCAAAGAAAACACATATTGAGACCATGACCCATATTTGGCACCAGTGGCAGTATTTACCTCCATTCCCATAAAATAACTTCTGAATTTGTAAAAAAAAAAAAGTGACAGAAGGTGTTGTGGACATATTCTGCTTGTTGTGAGATTATTTTAAAATAACATGGCTTTTTCTATCAACAATTCATTATAATACTTTAGAAAAAAATCTGGAATCACCTTTTGAAAGGAAACATTACTTTTTCTGGGCATGTCTTTAAGAATCAGTTCAGTATTTCAACTGTAAACAACATGAAAACCCAAAACCCCCCCCAAAGGTAGCAAGGGAAGACTATAACAATGCATGTCACTTTTGCTAGACCATAAGACCACTTGAAAATCACAAAATTATATAGAGAGACAAGAGGTCTACAGTGGTGTGCAACAGTGAAACACTGATTGTGCTTTTTCCTAAATCTGAAATTAGACTGTACCTCCAGAATCAGAGTCACAGGGAACTACTCCTATTTGAAGACAAATCTAGGCAATAAGGACTGACACCATATAGTTACAGTAATATGGCATTAATTCTCTGCCTTTCATTAAGTCAGATAATAAACTCATGTGACATTATCAGAAGGTTGTATAAGGGCTGTATGCAGCACCAACCTATAACTTATGTATACAACATATTTTTGAAGATGATTCCTCAAAACATAAATATATTTCCTTAAAAAAGACATCCCTGATATATTTCTATAGCGTAGCTATGTCCTCACCCTATAGGGAAATCAACATCAACACCTTGAGCAGTCATATGGTAGAGTCCAAATTTAGCCAACTTCACATGTCCCTGAAAAGGAGAAAAAGTAAATGATCAAGAGCAGAATCTGTGTTTAATTTAAAAATTGAATACATTAATTTGGGATTAGCTGTCAGAAGACAGATACCTCTTATATTTCTGTCTCATCTATTACACAGAACACCACTGTAAGAAGCTAGTAAGGTGCTTATTTCTAATGCTTTTACTTTCCAAGAGCATTAAGTAATCACCTTGCTTGGAACACATAAGAAAACCAGAACTTTGCAAGTTACAGTAAATTTTAGTAAATTAAAAAGGCTTGAATATTGTATTGAACATTTTTTCCTTTCTGAAAACTGATTGAAACCCTGTTGGAATCCTAGTGCTTCCTCAGCATTACTATTATTTTCTCATCTTTTCCATCTACCCAGCCTTGCCCCTCGAGTCCTTCCCATTAGCTCCTTACTATCATGCTCTCCTTCACAGTATCAACACATATTTCAAACCCACAAGTTTCCCAGGTGCTTGCTTTTACTCTATGGAGGGATAAAGTTAACACCAAAACAAAAAATAGACATAGAAGTTAACCGAGGCATTGTTTCTGCTGGATTTTGAATTACACTCAGCTAGCCTGCAGATGGTGAAGCAGTGATGGCTACATCAGCAAGCTATTCAAAGCACAGGGAAAAAATTCAGAAGTTCACAATCTCATGGCCTCCTTTTGTTCTTTTATCGATCAGGAAGATCTTGAAATCCTAAAGTTCCTTTGCTCGTTACAGCATTATTATGATTTTCATTTGCTTAGAAGTATATAAAAAAATTGTGCTCCTGTGTTCCTTCTTCCTCTTTTCTTTCTGCCTTCCAAGAGAAGAATCTAGCTATGCTATCTAAACTGAGTAAGAAGGTGAAGGAGAGAGGGGTTACGCAGATAGGTTAAGTTCTTTGGCTGTCAGTTCAGATGAAGTGCCTGCTCACTTCAGATGAAGTGCAACAGCAGCTATTAATTTCTTTCAGTTCTTATAAGCAGAATCTGCATTCCACACTGCCAACTCAATAGTTTGTGACAACACAATTGAGACACACAGGATTTTTAATAATTTAACATGAGCAAAGAAATACTTGGGTATCTTAAAAGTCAAGTATCAGATCACCATGAAACACAGGAAATTTTATTAACAGCTAAGTAGCCAGAAGAAATATTTTCCTATTCAGACAGCTAGGAAGGTCTTGTAACTAATTACAATGATGACATGCAGATTTAGGTTACAAAATTAATAAGAAAAAGGTGAAAAAAAGTGGTTTAGGACAGAAGAAAATGGAAGAGAGAAAAATAAAATCTGAAATACATTTTATTTTTAGAAAATGGGGGAAAACTGTAGTTAAAAAAAAAACACCTTTCCACATACGCAATGTTTTTACCCATCAGGACTGTGACTGCCCAGTCTCCATATACAGCATAGCATGCTTACTGTTGGCAGGAAGTGGAAAAAACCACAAAAACCAGATTTTTTTCCTGTAGCTGTACCTTTTGATCCAAAAGAATATTGCAAGGGGACAGCGCTCGGTGGACCATTCCATGTTTGTTCATATACTGCAAACCTTGCAAAACCTCATACGCTATGCATAAGATCCTTGAAGAACTGGGGGAAAAAAAAAAAAGTATAAGTGAACATGTTATACTGAATATTTCCCTTTTTAATTTGTAAAAAAGTAGAGTGTTACACTCAAGCAAGACATTTACAATTCCAAAAGAGTTTAAGGCATCAACCCTGAATATGTTAGGATATGTTCAGTGCCATAAACAACTCCTTAATTTCCCAAAACTAGGTTACTTCACAGTGAACTAGTCATTAAAACAGCAGAAAATTGTGACAAAGTATAAAACCTTCTCGGTGATAGAAACTATGAGATACACCTCAACTAATCAGGGGAAAGAATCCCAACTCTCCTTTATTTCTATTTGTTCTTCCTAATTTTGCCATTGATATTTATAGAAAAGTTCAACTGAATAAAAGTTTTTGAAACTCAAATGTTAACTGGGGCTTATCTAGAAAACAGTGTAGTGGCACACCTAGATCACATCTGCAGTCTTTGGTCATCCCAGCATTACAGAATCGTAGACTCATTTAGGTTGGAAAAGACCTTTAAGATCATCAAGTCCAGCCTTTAGCCCTCCTCTACCATATTAATCAATAAACCATATCCCCATGCACCACATCTATACAACTTTTTTAACACATCCAGGGATGGTGAACCAACCTTCGAAAACAAGAAAAAAAAGAAAAGGCAGAAAACTTCACTTTCAGTACATTTTGTTTTACAACCTTGAAATCATCAATCTTACCATATTTGGAAAGAACTGATGAAGTTTACTGTCCAAAACATTTTGACATAACTATGGCTTTTGTCAAAAGCTGGTAAGAACTGATAGCCCTAAAGAGGAGTTTATGTGAACAAGTGAACAGGAATTTGTACATAACCGCTGGTATCAGGCTTCCAAAGTGCACCCAAATTAAGAAAAAAAGGCACAGATGTAAAGTCAATCAGAGAGATGCCTTTTAACATTTTACCCTACTCATTTCCCAATCACTTCCCCTCAGAACTTATTTCAGGTTTGTTTGGCAACCTTCTCTCTGAAGACACTGGTTTACAAAATGTCCAGAAAACACAGCACATTTACTTTTGAAGGCCTCACTTCACATTCCTGTTTTTTTATTACTTCATACATACACTAATAACATATACAGCATTCTGAAAAAGCTTCATCACTTCCTCCTGCTTATTAAAAATTTGTGCAACAGTAAAATGAGGGGAAGCATTACAGACTGGTGAGAACAATAAGCCAACTAGCTGACTAAACACTAAAATTAATTTCCTTATTAAAACTTTATTAGCTGCTATTCATACCTGATGGAATGCCAAAACTCTGTCACAAGAGTAAATAGCTAGATTTTTAAAAAAACATATTCCAAGAAATTCTGAGTGGGCAACACAGAAATACTTAAAAGAGCTGTTTTAATAATAGTCCAAGGTCAACATTAAGTTACCTTACATGGAGATATTCTCTAGACTCTAATGTTTTTCCTAGAAGGAGAGTTCCATACTACTTTACACTAGCTGTGAATATACACTTTTAAATCTAAATTTTAAGCATTAAGTGAATCTAATCTAACATATATCCACATTGCTGTATCTTAGATCATAGCATTTAGCACTGATTCTCAAGGTCTTAGCATTTCAAACACAACCACATGGCTAATAACCACCAAAAGAAAACAAAACCCCACAACTATCTTGCCTCCCTCACTGGCACTTGTTCTTCCCCATGTCTCCCACTCCCAAGTTTTATTATACAGCATTGCATCAGATTCCACTAGCTGTGTTGTGTTTCCTTCCAGTCATTTTTGGGGAGAGATATCTCTGGTAAAAAAAAAAAAATACCTTACAAGCCTTCAGTTCCTTGTATAATTTTTTGCTTGCAATGCAAATATTAACAGTAATAGTTGCAAACAATTCTCTCATTTTTTGCACAGCTTTGCAAAACAAGACATGAAAAACCAATCACGTAAAACTCATGTAAGGAAACAATTGCATGTGAGCAGTACATCGTGAGGTATTTTAGCCTAAAAAGTGCTCTCTGGATTAAAAAAAAAAGTAAATATAACATGCAATTTTGCAGCCGTTGTATCTGAGGCATGCAGTGTGCTATAGTGGCACTAGAGGGACTCAGCCACTTATTTATTCTTCATCTTCTCTTGAAATTCACAGAAATATAATCCAGGCGAGTGCCTGAATATACTATCGGGTTTTTTTGCTCTCTAAGATCAATCCTCCATGGCGTTAAAATGGCCAGCAACACACAGATGATAAGTGTTTTTCATTGCACATAACTCTCAGTGTTCTTAAGCTCTTGAGGCTACACTGCTGGGCAGAAGTGTTCAGCCAAGTACCTCACCCTCAAGCTGAAGTACATTCACCAGCTCCTCAGGAGAGAGGGACTCTATATGAAAAGCTCCTTATGGTGTTCTTGCACATTATCTAATTATTATACAATTTATTAGGTAAAACATACTGTTTGTGGTTATTACCCCGAGATCTGAATGTAACTGCAAAGGGCCGAACAACAAAACTAATCGCCTTTATTTAGCACCATCATAGAACCATAGAATGGTTGGGGTTGGAAAAGGGGTTGGAAAAGTTCCAACTCCCATGGATAGGCAGGGACACCTCCCACTAGATCAGGTTGCTCAAAGCCTCATCCAATCTGACCTTGAACACTTCCAGGGAAGGGGCATCCATGCCTTCTCTGGGCAACCTGTTCCAGTGGCTCACACAGGATCTCTCTGCTCTAAATCCTCCAAGACCAAGTTCAACAGCTGTCCCTTGCTTCACTGGAGAGGACTACCAAGGCTACCCCCTTGCGTCAGTGGGGCTCAGCTTTCTCCCAGTTTCTACCGTCACTGTCAACACTTCAAGCATTGGAACAGGGTTCCGCAAGTGCAAAATGTGAACTCATGAAGCTGCTTCCAGGCTTCAGGTTAAGTTGACCTTTAAAAAAACAAAAAAACCAATACCACATAAATAGAAAAAGAAACATAGTCCTAAGTGAGGAGGACATTTACAATACCCAGTGTGGGTGGTGAGGTTTGAGAATATTCAGAAACTTTTCCCTGAATATCTAGAAGCCTGTTTTTCAATAGACTAGCTAGTGTTCAACTGTGATACATCTAGAGGAGTGGTTTAGCCCTGAGGCTCTCAAACGGCAGAGGTTTCAGCACCCTCCTTTAACATGAGGCAGGGAAAAAAATCCCACAACAGCAAAAGCACTAGAAAGGACATAGGAAAAAAGGCAGGTTTGACACCAACTATGCCACACCACTGATTTAACGAGAGCTGCAATGACAGCTGTGTGGCATGAAACACCCTGTTACCTCAGCTGCTGATGATCATGGTTGCAACTTTAAACAACTAATCATTCCACTGCTCATGGCAGATAAAGGTAGGAGGCAGTACCTAAAAGCAGGAAAGCATGAGATGCATTTCAACAGCTGGCAGATCTGAAGGGGTACTAGTTGCCTTCAATTTCCTAGCTCTTCTAACAAGACTTGTTTTAATGTTCTTTTTGTCTCTGCCAAGGGAAGAGAGAAGCAACAGGAGTTTCTCTGTAAAAGGAGAATTTTGCAGACAGAAAAAAGCAGTCATGATCTCTCTATAACTACCAGCACATTTTCAAGGAGCAGGTTTCATTTTAATCCTCAGACTGGTTACCAACATATCTACTCAGCTGTAGCTTACTCAGCTAGGCTTTTGAAAAGAGGTTTCTTTCAAATTAAAGGATTACACCCTGATATAAAATCAAACTGCTTTAATTTATAAATTTAATGTATAAATTTTAAAATATATTTAATATATTTAATAAATTTAATAATTGCCTGTTTTTTTCCTGGTTTGGAGAATAATAAATGTTGCCATGACCATTTTGGGTTCCTACATTCTAGAAATGAAGAATTACAAAAATTTAAGGATTCAAACCAATACCAGTTTTAGTTCTGTAACCTGAATGTATAGAACCACAGCCAAGGAAGCACAAAGGATAATTGAATTCCTTTCTTAGAAACTCATCTTGTAAGTAGGGGGAAAAAAATAAATCTCTACAAGTTGATATGAGTAAGTTCAGCCAACATTACAAAACCAGCATGGTTAAAAGAGGCATGTGCATGGCGTTTGTGGGTGGAGAGAGAAGGGAAGATGACTTAAAAACCCACAAAAATGAGGATTACTACCTCCAGAATTTGTCAGACCAAAAGCTATGCCAGACAAATGACTAATTTCCACAGTGTAATAGTACACAGGTGGCTGCATTGTGCATTCACAAAAACCATTAACTTTTCCACTTAGCAGTCAGCCTGATCTCCAGCATGTTGAATTCTTACTGCTGAGGACACAAAACCAATTCCTGGAAGTTTACTCAATAATGAACCTAACCTGTCAGGAAACAGATGTTTTCACAGAGTTTCTACCTCTTGTGGTGCTGCAAGCCCACTGATGAAATAACCTGTTTGCTTCAGACACTTTTGTCACATTTTGGATTCAGATAGGGGGTGGAGCGGCAGGGGGGAGTGGGTAAGATCCTTATTAGTGCAGCCACTACAATCTTCAGTCTCACTAAGAACAGCATCTGGGTCAAAGTGAAAGGGAAAAGTTGTACTAGAAGAAACAGGCATACTGAGTCTCTTATCTTTCTTCAAAAGGTTCAGATACTACCAGAGAGAGGTGGAAAGAGAGACTCATTAGGAATCAAGTAAAGACAATAAGCCCCTAAAATAATGAGTGAAATGGAGAGCTAAGAGTGGGAGTGCTTGCCCAGCAGTGACAGAGCAGTACCTGGGAACAAATATTAAAGTCAACATAAGCACAAGGCCAAACAAAAAAGGTCGGAAACACATTTAGAAATTAGAAAGTTTGACAGAAAGGTGGGATTCTGAATTCTTGGGGGAAAAAAAATAATAACCCCTCCCCCAACAATTTTATTTATTATTCAGTTTGAATCATTATTTATTAACTTATTATTTGTGACCAAGTGTTATGTGAAATGTTCCTTGATATTTTCCTGGCTTCCAACCTCTTCAATTCAAGCTTGCTTCTGGGTGAAAAAAAAAGTTTGCCTCCTGAGCATCATGCCTGTTAATGTCAGAACAGAAAGCAACCCATGCAAGCCTCAACACAAGTTACTGTGGAAATTCATGGCAACTGAGTATTCTGTTTATAAGATCTCCTTGATGTATTTTATTATGAAAGCCAATTTTAAGTTTCAGCTTCAAGCAAAAAAAATACCTGATGCCAGTGTAGGACAAGTGATTTTGGAAAAATGCATTTGACAGCCAGCATCAGTAGTCCCTATGTATACCACAGGTTGCTGAAGGGAAAATAAAACTACTTGATGCATGACATTGTGAATACTTAAGAACAAGAGCACTGTAGATCATACAGTTGGAAACTGGAGCTGAGTGGAGTCAGGAGACTAAAATTTGAAACAACATAGAACTGGCACCAGAAAACAAGCCTTATCATCTATTTAATTGTAGAGAGCCCTACAATTTTTATACCTACTGGAGATGTATATGTGGATTAGCGTTAAGTCATGCTTCTTCAATGCAGTGGCAACCCAAAGCAAGAGAAAAATGTTAACAAAACCTGGAACTGGAACTATTTTGACTTCCTTCAGTAAGGCAAAGCAAGACCAAACAGGGTAAGATTATGCTGATGATACCATTTCCTCAGACTTGGAACTCCAGGGTATGTATGTAGAAATGTATGCTTAAGGAAGTCCTTCATCAAGTCAGCATGCTTTGTATCATTGTTGTAAACAAGTAAACTCTAGAGGAAGAGAATCACAGCAACCAGTAGTCTTAAGAAGCTTATGGCACTGATACACAGGAGCAAAACCACGAGTTCCTCTTCTGAAGAGGAGTTTCAGACAGGGTCTGCTATGAGGAAGCACACCAGAGCAACACGAACCAGCAATGTCATCAATCACTACCCCAGAATTTGTTAAACTAACATGCATTTGGAATTCAGAAAGGCAATTAATCACAAAAAATTGTGTCTGTTCAAAGTGGAACAGAACCAGGTTGTGAACAGATGTAATGTTTCTGAACTCTTAAAAGTAACACTATTTCAAGACAAGCAAAACTATAAACAAAGAAAAGGATATTTTCAGTTAGTTTCATTACCACCAACAATGTGCATAGACTGGCTAGGACTGGTAGGGCCATGTGGTTACAGCAAATTATAAAGTTTGGGTATAATCCCAGCTGAGACAATCACTATACTGACCTCAAGAAAGCCATCTGACCTCCTTATGCCTAAATCAACCAGCTGGAAAACTGGATAAAAAGGACTGGGTTGAAAACCAGATGTTCAGAAAAATTGGGTCTTCCTGGGTAAATAAATTACAAAATACCCTATGCAAAAAATAAAGGGTTTGATGCAGGTGGGAATGGTTTATTTGGCACTTTATTATGTGTTTGATTAAAAAATAGCACTAGGGACTAAGATTGTAAACAGTGCCAATTTACTTGGAAAAGCATTCGCGTTATCAGAATGAAATGAACAGGAAGAGAATGCAACAAGCAGAGAATCCAGGACCAAAAAAAAATAATAAAATAAATAATTTTATAGGCAGTGTCTTCAGGAAGTCTCTAACTCATGCACAGAGGTATGTCACACAGGACTTTTTCAAGAAGTTCATATTGCCCATCTGAAGAAACTCAAAAAGTCCTTTAATTCCTTTTTTAAAGTTCTAAGCTGCAAGCAACACAAATGATGCCACATTTTAATGAAGGTCTTAATTTGAAATGTAAAATAAAAAAGTCCATAAAGCAATGAATGAAGGTACAGATGAAGAACTTCATATATACAGCAGATTGCACACAAATATTTTTGGTAAGCGATTTTTCAGATCATTATCCCTCAATGATTTAAGTGAATCTGCTCCTCAGAAAGCAAAATTTTCTAACACTGCACCTTGAATTCCTTTAAGACAGCCAGCATTCATCCCATAAATTGGGGGAACAAATAAACAAAGTCCCTTTGAAAAGTAAGCACACCTTATAAAGCACCATCTTAATGAAATCTTTAGTGCCATCTGGTTTAATGCACAGAAGGGGAAAGACACATCCACATTCCCAGTTTTTGATCTTGCAACTGATCACCTTCTGAGAAGTAATTTTTTGCATCTTAAACTCAGCTGGCTCATATGTAAAAGAAAAAATGATATTTTCATTGGACCAAAACGTGCAATGAAATAAACAAAATTTCAGTCACCACATGTAAGGATTAGGTAAAACAGCTGTCATTAAAAACTAGGTCACAGATTCTGCATTCTTACGAAAACTTATACATTCTGAGATAACTAACACAATAGAACTAGATCTACAGGTGACAATAAGAGAACAGGCCCTAATGGGATGAAAATCAAGACAATTACCTCCAAATATACAATAAAGAACTTCAATAGCATTATATACACACATCATACGTTGCATTGCCAACATTTCATGAAAAGGAATACCACATCTCACCTTCTCCTCTCCTTCTCCAAATGGTATGAACTGGTAAAATCTAGAGGTAGAATTAAGATCCATTGAATACACATCTCCAGAAATCTTTATTTTGTTTTCTTTTGGGCTTTATCTGAACAAATAAATGCACCTTTAAAAGGCCATGCATTTTGTGGTCAACAATCCTGGCAGTCTATCACAATCTAACAGGCTTAGAAAACCAATCAGACAACATATAAACACCAATTAAGGGAATTAACTGCAGTTAGGATATGGTTCCTTTAAAGGCACTAAATGAGATCCTCAGCTGCTCAGAGTTGTTTTGTTAAGTTAGTTCCAAATCAGACATCAAATCCAATTTTCTAGGCAAGGAGTACCATTCCTTTGTATCTGAATGCACCAATTTCTTGAATATGCTAAGTTTCAGCACTCTAAAGTATAGAGGCCTTCACATTTGTCTAATAAACATATACTATACAGTAAATGGTACAATTAAGCATTTTACCAGAGCCTTAAACCATGCAAGCATTGAAGGAAAAGTGACTTCTAAAGATGCATGATGAATGGTTACACAGTAGGCTGCGCCTATTTCCTCACCTTCTTCCATGTTAAAAGATGTATCTGAAAAACAATTGCTGTTAGCAAGCCAACATGCTAATTGGCAACTACTAGCATCTGGTTCAGACCCAATGCTTTTGAAGGCACTCAAGTCTATATGAAGTCTGAAAGTGACTTTTGTAGCAAGCAAACTTTGCTTGCTTCCCAAATCCTGCCCTGTCATAATTCTTATGTGCTGACAATCTGTTCATACTTACAGACCTAATATTTCATGTTTAAATAGAGAATAATGACAGAAAAAGTAATAGACCTAGCAAAGATCATGTCAAAATCATCTCAGCTTGTAGAGTTGAAGGTACACCAAAATCATGGGTTTGGATTTTTTTACTGTAACCTTTGTTACTAAAACAAAATTAACAAATTCATTCCATGGGAACCATTAGAAAAGGTAGATGCCTGATTCAGAGTGACAAATAAATAATAATAAAAGAAGCCACCAGGTCCACAAATTCATGAGACTGATTTCAAAAGGAATAGTTCTACTTGTACACAGGGGATTAGAAGGATTACAACAGCTCATGATTACAGCTATTCACATAAGATTTTTCTCTCAAAGAAAATTTTCTGAAGTAACCGCATCTAAGTGATCTAACTGTACTAACCTGACATTTTTAAAAACACCAAATGCTAGTTACAATACAATGACAAGAGTTGGCAATGCTGACTCTGCAGTAAAAATTACAGAAAAAGAATACTTATTCTTTTCAAAGTCCATGTGATCCCTGTAACTCACTAGTGATGCCACATCCTTTCAGCATATATGGCAGTATAAAAGGTGGTGAGAGACTTGGGAAAGTGGGCATCAAGCATCAAAGTAAGGTGCTCCACAAAACATTTTCATTACCCCTCAGCCAGCTCATCACCTGGATCATTGCAGCACTGTGATGCTAATAAATTTTGCTGATGCACAACCTGATGTATGCAGGAGTTCTGTATGGTAGGAAAGTTGAAGAAGTTGAAGAAATCTATTTCCCCTCCCTACCAAAAAAATACCCCAACTCTGGGAAACAAACAGCAGAGATTAAAACCAAGAAACACTCTTGTTTCAGTATCACTTTTACATCATAAAAATCAAGATTCAGTTAACACGTTAGCAACTTCCACACAACCTGTGTGGAGATCTGGAATCTCTGAGAATATAGCTATTTTAAGGGTCAAATCCTTGCAAACCTCCTTCAAACCAAAAATCCAAAGGATAAGATCTCCTTTGACTGTACAATACACACATGCTGTGAAGGCACTGTTTCCAATGGCTCAAGTTGGCATATAAGACTATCAAAAAAAAAGGTATCAGTTAGTGCTGCAAATTCCACTCAGAAGTTAACAGAACACAATTTGGCCTATTATTCTTTTCTACCACTACAAATGTTTTGAGGCTATTACTAATATGAAATAATTACTTCAATTAGACTAAATTTAGAAAACACCATTATTCCACATTTTTGCCCTAAAAACCTGTAATGATTGAAGAAAAAAAAATCACTTTAAAAATAAGCTTACTTTGCATTATGGATTGTCAGTTATACAGTGGAATGTCAACTTTTTTTTTTAAAGTATAACTTTTAAGTATAAGTGTTGACCTAACGTAAATTATGGCGATACTATGTTGACTTCAGGCTTGTTTAAAGTGTTCTTTCAAGGGAAAGAACACAATTTTTTATAGCCACCATAATAATTCACTATAAAGGTATTAAGATTATTTCCTCTCTCCCTGTTTATGGACAGATTATATCTTTAATGATTGTTGAATCCACCCTGAGAAACAAATATAGTGTTTAATGCCCAGGTATTAATTTCTAATTGAACCAGAGTTACCAGAAATTACAGGAATTAACTCAAAACTACTGATCCTGTGTTGTTAAGTCCACCCAATGAAAATCCAAAAGTCACCCAAAGCTTTTAATACTACACTTAAAATAGACACTACCACATGGCTGTTCAGCAGCAATCCTGTAAAGTCAGCAAGTCTCAGTGCTATTTGCATTAGTCACTCAAAATTACCACTTTTCAAAGGTTTGCTGACAGGATACTGCTGATTAATTTCATCACTGCTTTTCTGCCTCCTCCCATAAGAAAACAGGCAATATTGCACAGAGTTTGCTAGTATGACCTTTGCCAGGAAAAAAGGGAAGTAGGGTGGATGGGAGGATATTACCAGAACTGGCTTACTGTGCAGTTAACTCAGTGCAGCTTCCTTCTGTATACCAAGGCCAGAAGGAAAACATTTTCTTAATCAAAGGCACAGCCATGTACATATGAAAGAGCAGTATCAGTGGGCCACCTTTGACTGTACGTTTGAAGCACTGTCTTAATAAAGCAAATGTTCATATGCTTGAGGATATGTTATTTTCAGATACTAAAGTAACCTCTTTTCACCCTGAACTGCTATACTATTCAGGCTTAGTTCAACAAGATGACAGAAGATTCTTCTCCTGCCACTGCTGTCTTTATCCAGAGAGAACTCAAGCCTCATAAACTGGAATTTGTAACCTTATACCCACAATATAAAAGGTAACTTTTTATTAGAGCTCAGGACTCTCTGCTACAAAAATAATTGTCAGAGCAGGATTTATTCAGAAACAAACAGCAACATTTTCAAGTTTTCGTTATGATGGGGAACAGATTATAACCTACATTTGCTCTTAGGAACAACACTGCGACCATATCATTAGAAGACTAAAGGTCTAGTCAGACTTTCAAGTACAAGCAGATAAATTATTTTGCAATATCATTACTAAGAGGATGCTTTCTAATAAGTTTTTGCTTAAAGTGACATCATTCACAAGACTAAAAAGGTAAAGATACTTTAATTGGAAGCAATGCTTTTGCTTGAGTCTTCATCAGGGGCTTCCATTCCTATATTATATAGTTCTTAGTTTATAACAAATGTATGCATTCCAATAAATGAATTTGTGAATATCCACAGAATATTCCCAGTCTGCTTTAAGAGTTGTCTATAAAAAAATTATTTATTTTTTTTCATTAAGACTGTTTACATATTAGCTTCTCTGCTCGTAAGTACATGCATATGGCACTTTTTCCCCATAAAGAAAAGCAAAAACAGTGTTTTATTACCTCTGTAAATGCTGTGCTGGCAAAACAGATGAAGTTGGCTTGTACCATTTGTTTATCATCTTTGATATAATTACAAGAGCAGAAGAAAAATGAGATTTCAGAAGTCACTAGGAAATAAAATCAAGATAAGGTTGTCTGCTAAATATTTGATGGAAATTTGGTACAGAAAGGCACCAAATGTATAGCCATAGCCTAACTATAGGAAAGAAACATGTCCCCAGTGCTCATCTCATTTTTCATTGTTATCATATTAAGTCTGCAGATCAAAGTGTTTGACGAGTTAAAATTAAAACAAACAAACAAACAAAAAAACCCCAACAAACCCAATGCCTAGATTTCCTTTAGTGAGTTTTAAACCTGAATGACTTCTTCTGGAGACTGCAAAGTATTACGGAGAGCTAACAGGAAAGCATTCACATTTTTGACTTTATCATAAACTTGCACAAACTGCAGATATGTCTGGAAGCCAAACATAAATTAATCACAGAGCAAGCAGGTACTGCACAATCTAGTGTTTTCCTTATCTTTGAACCTCTCCCATCTTGGACTGATGTGCAACTCTTCACTATGCTGGAAGAGAACAGACCAGATGAGGTTCTGGAAATGCAGCTTTCATACTCAGGCACCCAAAGCAAGGAGCTCCCAACCATTAACATACTGCCTGAATTCAAATATCATGTATTATGAATTACTGAGTAACATGGTTAAGAATGAAAGTATTAGTAACAACGGAATCCTCAAAACCACATCTTCTGTTTCTGAATGAATCTAACATCTTTTCTCTTTGGTGATTAAAAAACATCCAAAATCTCTCTTCAGTGCACAAAAAGCTAAAGGAACTCTCAAAACACTCAAGCCATGAAAAAAGAGAGAGTTCATTCCTCTTCTTCAAAGACCTAAAAACTGAAGAACTGAGCTCCCTTTAATAATTTAGTTTCTCTGAGCAGAACAGTCTTCTTGTATACATAATTCAGTGCAAGAAGCAGCCAAGGAATAATCTGCAGACATTAAAGATGATCTCATGACTATCAGGCCAGAATCCTCAAGTGGTGAAAAGAAAGTCTGCGCTGAAAGTATGCATTATCATTATGCTAAAAAAAACCCAAACACACACACACACAATGGCAGAAGATGGTCAAGGAAATAGCACAAGAACAAATAAAGGGGTTATAAATGCGATGCCATCTTACTATAGTGCCTCATAACACAAAAGTGAGCAACCTCACAGGTACTTTATTTCAAACTAAATAATGTGTAGAGATAACTGAGGTAAAAATAATTATCTTTTCCCCGAACAAGTACACACAAACATACAAAAGTTCATACAAGAATCAACTACTCTCATTTACTTCAACATCTTATCACTAATTCCATGAATATAAAGTAAAGCAAGAACTACGTCCCACAACTTCTACCGTCCCTTGTTTCACTCTGCACTAAAAGTAGGTATCCCACCCTTGAAAATTACTTCTAACTGTCAGGAATTACGAGCAACTAAGATAAAAAGAGGAGACACTTGACACTACTTACAGGTTACTCTGATAATTAGCAAAGGGGATACATAAGCTCCTTACGTAGGGCCAGCTCACAGCTTTCCACAGCTTATGCAAAACCAGACTTTATTTAAATTAAACAAATGAGAACAGAAACCTCAAGTTTTGTGTTTGCAGCAGAGAGTTCAAGGCAACTTAAGGAGCTGTATAGCATACTTTTAAAGTATACCCTCTTGATCAGCCCCTCCTACCATGCTTGACAGAGTGGTTTCAGAGCACACAAACTGGATTAGTTTTAGATGAACCAGAAGGCAGGATTAGGAACTCGCATATTGCTCTGCAGCTGTCAATGGGCATTTGATGCAGATAAAACTGGAGCTATTTGGAATCAGCACCCCTAAAAATGTATAGCACACTTTGCTTTACACATCCACTCCTATTGCAGGACATTTCTTGCTAATAAAGAGATAGCCTGAGAAAGGTCTCCTTTCTTAGTACAGGTCACCCAAGACTTTTTCGCCTGATCTTTTCCTGTCAACCTATGCTCCTGGCTTCCACAAAGACACACTAGCACTGTGGGCCTAGTGGAGTACAGCCAACCTACAGGATGTCCCATTGACTAAGCCAGCTGTCAAGCTCAGGCAGCATTTCTTGTATGAACTCCAATGCACAGCACCAGGAGGGCACAAGCAGGAGCAAATGCCCAAGCTGCAGCTGTCCACAGCTTCTTACACCATGGCCAGGGGATATACATGCTTAGCTTCTCAGCATGGAAGACTCTTGCCTACTGCAACTGAGGGCCATGTATTAAACAACCATTTTAAGATCATGAGGATGCTTTCTCCCATTTAAGTTTACAATGGGCAATTGCATATTTAACTTTTTTTTTTTTAAGGAAGACCTATATCTATGGCATGAGGCTCAAATTTTGCTTAACTTTCTCCTTCCCAGTGAAACAGAAGTAATGAGTCACTTACTTCACTATATAAGCAGATAGATTCTCATTCTTTCTGTGGTGTCTCATGTAGATAAGAAAAATCTCATTAAGAATCTAGTAAATGAAATTTTTTTAAAAGAAACACTGAGGTTGTAGTTATTAATGCTGTTAACTTTCTTGCAGCTCTGAACTGAACTGACAGCTGTAGAAATTGCGACTAGCTAACAATAAATAATGCTGTCCTTGCAGCCAGACAGGATTGATTCTTTGTTATTAATTTTTTGAAATTTCAGTTTGTTATTCAGTTCTGTGAAGCACCGCAAGTTAAAAAAAAAAGAGGGGAGCAAGGCATACCTGATGGTTACTTCTTTATAGACTAGCTGCAGATCTAATATACTAGAAGTTAATAAACTTTTAAAAAAAGAATGTTTATAAAGAAAAAAGAAAAGTAATTCCAAAGAAACAAATATAACCAATAAGTCCAGTAAGTACCGATATTAGTAGGAATGATAACTGAGCATGCTTTCTTATTTAGAAGTTACTGGATAGCACGAAAAGCACCTATAACTTTGTAAAAAAGCAATAAAGCAATCTGTATACAAATTTCTCAGTCTTTGAGAGAAAGACTGGACTATAGGCATCTCTGCATGACAGGATTAAGCACTGGCAAGAAGCCGTATTCCTGATTAACTCCCTGCCCTCCCCCCTCATTTTATAAAGGTGCAACAGAATTTTTAAATTATGCAACTATGCAAACTTTCTGAGACAGTGCAACGCTCTTCTCCTAAAGCCAGGCATTTCCTGTAAATCAACAGCATTTGCAACAGTGCTTTTAACAAACAATTTGGCTGTACCACACTTAAAAAAAAATAATCTAAGGACCTAAGGTGACAAGCCATAAAAAAGTACATTTTAGTAGCTAGCTCTAGAAGTCTGGATGGAACAGGTGTTAGACAAAAGTGAAACAGAACTGAAAGTTCCAAGAGATCAACAGTCTGCAAATGAAGGTGATCAAAGGGACTTTGCAACTAGGCCAATAGGCAATAGTGATGTTAGGACTCTTATTGCTAACAACTAATATTCTAAAAGACATTAGAAGTGCATCTCTTTGATCTATGTCCCAGTATGCATCATCACAACAAGCAGGAAATGCCTATCTAGAGAGGTAAAAACAAACAAGTGTAGCCAAAGCAGATGCCTGTGTCTATATATTAGAAATGTATTAATCAGCATATAATTAAGATTACATTTCCTTGAAAGTGATATGTGAAATGTGATCACCAACAAGGCAAACAGAAATGGATACAGTTGCAAGTAGGAGAAATAAACACAACAAAAGTTGCTAGACAGAAGGGCAAGAGAAGCACAGCAGACTGTAAACATGCAGGACATGCTCCCAAACACACAAGAAGGATGACTGGAAAAATATAAAACATAAAATATAATAAGCAGTACTGGGAGTACAGGGAATACTGGGAAAGTAGTGATAACAAAAATATAAGGCACAAAACAACACTATCACAGAATTGTCAGAGTTGGAAGAGACCTCTAGAGATCATCTAGTCCAACTGCCCCACTAAAGCAGGATCCTCTAGAGCACATTACTCAGGACTGCATCCAGATGGGTCTCGAATATCTCCAGAGAAGGAGACTCCACAAACCTCAATGGGTGGACGGCTGCAGGGCTCTGTTACCCTCACTGTAAAGAAGTTTTTCCTCATATTTAAATGTAACTTCCTATGTTCCAGCTTGTGCTCATTGCCCCTTGTCCTGTCATTGGGAAGTACCAAAAAAAAAAAAAAGTCTGGCTCCATCTTTCTTGCACCCACCCTTTAGAGTCCCAGCTCCCTCAGCTTTTCCTCATCAGAAAGATGCTCCAATCCCCCAAGCATTTTTGCCCTCCGCTGGACTCTTTCTAGTAGTTCCCTGTCTCTGTTGAACTGGGGAGCCTGGAACTGGATGCAGTATTCCAGCTGTGGCCTCACCAGGGCAGAGTAGAGGGGAAGAATGACCTCTCTCAACCTAGTGGTCACACTCTTCCTTATGCATCCCAGGATTCCATTGGCAAAAAGGGCACATTGCTGGCTGAAGGATAATTTACTATCAACCAGGACTCAGTCCACACTGGTTCTTATTTCACTCAGAGTTCTCACGCCTGACTACCCTGGCTTCCAAGAACCACCAAAGGCCACAGCTACCACTGTTAACTGTACAGTGTCAGTTCTACGGTATCTTATACTCACAATTTACAGTATGTGTTTGACAGTTTTGTGTACATAATGATGATTTATAACATGTATGAGTTAACCTTTAACAAGATGTATGCTATTAATGAATGAAATTAACAGTTTTGTATCTTGAAACAAGCCTGACCTGCCAGCCTTCCATACACTCCTGTCACAGCAATCTCCCAAGACCCTGGTATCAATCTAGCTATAAACACAGATGCACGTGCATATATTCTGTGCCAATACAAGTTCCTTCCATCTGTACATGTATCTGTCCATCTGAAGGTTCTTTTGGTCCAGGAGCCAAGAAATTCAATTAGCTTAGTGATGTGCTCACAACATGGTGCGCACAAAATAACAGGGCAGGGAAAAAGGGGCTATGCAATGTTTCCCATAATGTTATATTCTGCAAATCTGTCAATTGAAGTCTGGCACAATACTAACGTAGGAATGGTATGTGACTAACGCAGTTTCAAGGCAGGAGAGCAAAAGCAAGATCTTAGAGCAAAGGCACAAGCCTGGGTCTATTTGCAATTTAAAACAGAGGAGCTTGTACCCAAGGAGAGAACATCCATATGCACAGATGATCTCAAAACCACAATGACGTTAGAGATGTTTGCAAGCATATCGATGCATCTAAATAAACCAGCTGTTTGATCCCTAGTGACAAATGGTCCCCTGAAGACATTGCTCAGTAGTTCCAAATACAAGAAGTTCAACTTTAAAATAGTCTCTTTCTAGAACTATGCACTGTATAGAAAGTTTAATGAGTGCTAGCTCCTTTTCTTCCTTCCTAAAAGGAGGATGAAGTGTCAAACACTGTATTAAGTCAGAATAACCATACACTAACCACATTATCTTCTCACAAGTCTACAGGCAATTTTAATTCTAAACACAACTATAATAAATTAAGCTTAATATTGTGGCTTAAATCCAGTAAGGTTTGCACAGTACAAATGTGACTTTTTTTCAGCCATTAGCTCATTATTAGTTGTTTGCTCTTTTATGTAGAATGGAATTTTAACACTGATCTTTATACAATTTCTTGCAGAAATATCCCTGCAGGATGAACCCACCCTCCTGCTGAGGATGATGTTTGGTCTGTGATAGAAATTCAACATCCGCTTTCACCAAATACTGAAGACTCAAAACCCTCCATCCGCTACTTTTGTTCTTAATTAACTCAGCATAACTCATCTTCAGCTCAAGATCTTTAATACTGCTTTTAGCACGGAAATCTGTATGACATGTCTACAAGCAACTACAGAAGCCTAGCAGAGCAAAAGGTTGAAACAAAATTGCACACTTTTTTCACATCTACAGACTATGCTGTATACAGCCATCATATCCCCTTTTTAATTGCAAGAAGAGACTTTCATAGTATCAAAGATTAGGATTAGTCATTTTCTTTTTTCTGGAGACGAAGATAAGAAACAAGCATGAACACACTACTTCATTTCATAGCTAAGGAAGACACGGACATATGTTCTGGGATGTCTTTGTGTTGCCATCAAATATTGCAGCCAACTATACAAGCAAAGAATTTGGTTCCATACCTAAAAAGGACACTGAGATATCAAGAGCAGTAATGTTCACCTCAACTACCTCATGAAAGCTATAACCTTTTTTCATTCCAAACAATTGTTTTCTCATTGTGAGGGGAATGGTAATCAAAGGAGACAACCTACACTAAAAGGAATGCTACAGAAAGACTTGCAGGCAGGCTAAAAACTACTTACAGAAATAAAATAGCACTCCTATATGAAGAAAAGCATCACTGGACAATATATAAACAAGTCTGAACTAACGCCTAATCTTTCATCATAGCTTTGGAAGTATAGCATGGGCAAGAAATTAAAACTCTACAGACACTAATTGTCCAAACCAGAGACTCTCACACATGCTTAGGAAAAAAAAAAAAAAAAAGAAGTTTGTTTGTTGATGCTACTTAATTTTAATACTTCATAATTTATCTTTGCTAAATGCAGCCTCATTATGACATATGGATTTCTCATGTGAAATTCCAACACAGACTTGATTCAAAACAGAACACACTCAGCCCTTGAAGTTTTGTTCATATGCAGCTCTTCAAGTCAAATCATGTAAAACCTTCAGACTTTTGATGACTTGCACCTGTCCTACAATATTTTTGAAGAATCCCTGGCTACTCAGAAATTGCTTCTCCCTCCCCCCTGCACCATCTAAGAATTTCTTCTGTAGCATAGTTTCACTTCAAGTTTGCCAAAAGCACATTAACTGTAAGGATGGCATGAAGAAATCTAATCTAATCAATGAGCAGACAACTGTTTAATACAGCCAAATAAAATGTACTCATCCGAATCAGTCGGATCGTGTTTTCTCCAAACTAGTAAACAGCTGCAGACACACTCTGTTTCTCATCAAATGTTCCATGTATAACAAACTATACCTTGTATCTCTGATGGTTCACTAGTAATTTTTCAAAACCATGACTTTCAAAACACATGACAACTATATTTTATTGAAGAAAGGAATAGGCTTAGACTGCCCAAGCCACAAACTGAAGACCAATCCAGGAACTCTATTGTAGATGCCAAAAGTCTGCTGAATGTCAGTATTTGCTGGCATTTTTATTATTATGAATACAAGTGCAGATCAGCTTCTTCAAAGAAGAAACATACTTCAAGCATGACAGAAAAGGAAAAGCTTACAACTCCTATTGTAACAGCACGGGAGCAGAAAAAAATAACTTCTTTAACACCGTCTGGAGGACTACTCCTGAAGGAGTAGTTTTAAATGTGTTTAAAAGATGTGCAACCTTAAAAAGAGTCACATCTTACATTCCGGTCTGTGGCATCAACACTGCTAAAGCAACTAGCAACTTTGAAAAACTACTAAAATTTTGACTATCATAAACATGAAAACTACCCTTAGTGAGACTGCTGAAGTACAAAACTTCTACCCACCACAATTTTTTGTTAGTCTCAATTCATTCACAAGGAAAAACCTTGCATGCACAAGATGACATAGAGGAAGCCAGCCAGACTGAGACACATTTTCAAACCTTGGAACAGTAGTAAACTATTATGAGCTTAAATCAGGTATTTACTATTTTTGCTTGACTATGTACATAAATTGCTAGTCCTTGTAAAACATAACTGACTCCTCAATACAAGTCAGAGCTGATTTTGCACTAATGTGTTATAAACTAAAATTAAGTGCATACTTTCTCTGACTCAGAGTAACAGCAAACAGGATGATATACTGGGACTAGTCTGGTAAAAAATAACATCTCAATGCCTAAAATTCTTTTCCTACCCTATCCTAAGACTCTTATCCATAGTTGCAGTGTGAGTTCCCTGTGGTATACCACTCAAAAATACCTCCCCTGCTCTTATTGTGATGCCTTGTGGAAGATCAGTATAGAAAAGTGGAATTAATGTCACTTTTGGAAGCATTAATTGTAGCTATGATACCCTTATGGCTATCCCCTGAACAAAACACAGTAAACGCTGAAGAGTAATATTAAATTCCTGTTCTCCAACTGGTTACCTATGGCAAGAATTACAAAGAGGCAACTTACTTCACCCATTTGAGAGCTCTTGATATTTACCCTGAGAGTTCTAGCAGCAGCACATACATATTAGGGATCCTAGAAGGGGCATCTGCCCATAAATTACCGGACTCTTACTTACAATATCCTTTGAAAGTAGAGTTGAGCATGTTAACTGAGGACAATGACAAAACACCTTTGCGATTCCTGGAAACTGCTGTTACAGTATTATTAGATAATTAATGAATTCTTGAATATATCACAAGTCCAAGTTCTAGAAAATTTTTGGTGGTATGCTCAGTAAAATGACTTACTGCACTGTGAAAGAGTAGATCAGGTAAATGGTTAGAACTCTAATTTCCAGCATTTTGCCACTTCGTGCAACTGTTTCATTAGAATTAGAAAACTTGGTGAAACTGCAGTTCATTGAACTGAGCTCCATTGCATTTCTTTTTTAAAATATAATTTGTATACTAAGGAATGTATGCTACACTTAATGCATGACTTCAGGAAAGATTAACTGCAGATAACTACCCAACAGCTGTATGGCCCACTTTCCAGTATGTATGGAAAGACAGACAGTCCATAAGGTAATGTCTTGAATTTCAGCACTAACATAAGATTTCCTGCCGATTTTACATCAGCTTGAGGTACAGGTGCAAAGGACTTAGGTTACTGGCAAGCATAAGGAAAATTAATCTAGAAACCAGAAGGGCAGCTTCTCGCATTCCATAAACAATTTATTAAATTAATTGCAATAGCATACACATCAACTCCGGATGTGTAACCAGCTAAACTATCATTGACCATTACAATCAGAATACATGGAAAAAGCCAAATTCTTCCCTCCAAAGTAATTGATATAGACAGATCACATAACTAATAACTGGGAATTGGTCCACAGAGTTATTTCTGGAAATTTATGGGTCTCACATAAGAACCAAAAATGTCTGCTTTCATTAAAAAATAGAAGGGAAAACATCATTCATGCAAGAAACTTAATTTGCAATGAACATAATTTATCTTTTACTTACTACTGCAAAAGCTGTACTTTACAGTAGATGAATCACTAATGTCTCTTAAAGCTATGAACATACATATAGGCTATTTTTTAGGTCTGTACCTTAGGTGTTATAAGAAGAAATCCTAGTCAGCTCTTTAAACAAATGATCAGACAGTAGAATAACTTATTTCAGCAAAACCTCTCTCAAGCTAAGAGGAAAAAAATAAAGCCAGGTTTATGCATTTACTCTCAATGAAGCCACAGCTCCAATAGCTGAGGTAACTGTCAGAAACTGAGTAACTTCTCTCAGGATGTCAAAAAACCAAAGTTGTACATGAGGAAGTTTTATTGAACTATGATAGAGAAATACGTTTTCCCCTTTAGCAAAGGACACCTTGTCCCTTGCAATTCTAAGGCTGCAGGACTAAACGGCAACAAAAGTTGTCAGAGAATCTACATAAGTATACTGTATGAAGCATTCAAGGCAAATTAAAATTAGTTACATTCATGTTTTTTCAAAAAGAGTCAAGAGGCAGCAGTCTGGGCTGCCTCTCATCTGACACCAAGATACATGTGCTCAAAGCACAGTGTGAGAATTGAATGAAAGAGTAAAGAGCTTCTGATGCTTTAACTATTTCTGAAGCTTTGCACAATAGGAACCTGATGCAAAACTGTGTGAAAGGCTGTAATATATATCACACATGAAAAGTCCTTTATAGTTAAGTATCTCTTATGGAAGCTACATTTGCCTAACATTCCTCAAACTAAGTTCACAGAGGGCTAACACAAAGGCACAGGGCATTTTGCACTTAACTTATCTCAGTCAGACAACATGGGTAGCATCCTATTTGGGGCTTGCAGGGCTCAAAAGGTTACAGATCCAGTAATACTCCCTTTATAAAAATCTAATTTGGGCTGAGTCACAGAAAGTCAGTCTGGACTTTCAAATACAGCCCATCTGAGATGCCTAAGGCTACCTGGGATGACACATAAAAATTTGTTATTTTACTGAGTAATCACCATGTTTATGCTTGCACATGTATCAAGAGAGATAAAACCTAATGCTTGTTATCAACTTCTCAGAAACTACCAGGAATATACTTTGGATTTATGTAAATGTGTTTTATATCTATGTATTTGTGTGCTCTGCAAATAACCAGTTAGCCTATAATGCATCAAAATGGAAATAATGTTTTTCTTCTTTCACTGCTCATATTTATTGTCTAGGACAAGAGATCACTTTTTGGCTCCAAAGGTAACAGTGACAGACTTTAACATTACAGATAACACTATCAGCAACAAGTCTGATTGGGAGTTTGTTTCCTTGCTTCTTTAAAGATACATCTCAACAACTTTATACATCCCAGTATGAAAACAAGTATTGTTGACATTCAGCCTTTGGACTTGGTTTTGACCACAGCCTTGCTGAAGTGACTGATAACCCAAATTTAAAGCACTTACCACTTTCCTGAAATATATATCCAACATCCTGTCCCAGTTTCTATTTAATAAATTAACACATTTCCGCATATAAAAAACAGAAACCAAATTCTTTTCTTCCTACTGAAAGTCGTATTTTATTATCTGGCAGACAGAAAATCTTAAAATTAATTCTTAGGAAGATGTTGAAGATGTTTATCCTGTCATGGGTCTGATTTTATTTCAAAAAGTAAACCCCAAAACTACTGCTACAAGACAGAATTTTATGAGTTACAAAGTACCCCAAGCAAGCTCCCCATAACTCTTCTAGCTTTTAGAATCCTACGGAATTAAGTACTCATTTTTTCAGATATGTCTGATAAACAATATCTTCAGGTTAAACTTCCACAGAGTAAAATTTATATAAACCGCAAAAGCTTATTAAAAGGTCTGGGACTTTGTCACAGATGATATGTGAAATTATTGTGAGTGAATTTGATCTCAGCTTGACACCTTACCTGACTGGCTTGCTTTCTCGTAGCAAATCTTCCAAACTATTTTCACAGTGTTCAGCTGCCACAACCAGCCTTTCTAAGTGGAAAAAAAAAAAAAAGTACAGACATCACAGTCTACCTACCTGGCAGATGTTAAAAGTATTTTGAGGTACATTGTACAGAAAATTACATGTAATTAAATGTGAATGATGTAAAACTTCTGGATATCACCATCATTCTGATTTTTGAGATACAGTAGATTCTCTCTCCTGTTTCCTCATGCAAAGTACTGTAAATTTATCCATTCAGTAACCTTCTAGTAAATGCTAAACTGCTCAGCCAACATCAGTCAGATTTGACTTACAAATAGAGTTTGCGAAGAAGATAAGCATCTATAAATTTGCAGAAATCTGTAGCTGAGTTGATGAAAGAGACACTCAAAATAACACCAGCTTTGAGAGAAGAGACTCAGAGCAAGAGAGGAGTTGCAGTCCTGATGAGACAAACAGCACATTACTAACTCTAGTCCCTCTTGCCCAACAAACAGCTATAGGATTTTTAGGGGTCCCACATGTTCTGAAGGTTAGCTCTAAATACAGAAGAAAAGACAAAAAATTGCTGCACTGACAAGAGGAATTACAAAGTAGTAAAAGACAAAGGTGCAAGATGTTCCATGAGGGTGTGAGATAACTCCTAAAGAAGCCAGGCTTTCCTACTTCCACTACTCATAGAACAGCTAGCAGTGAGTGTTCAGATTAAAAAATGAATCTGACAAAACTACTTCAAACACATTTTTATAAGAAGATAATAACAGTAAGATAAAGATGGAAAATACTTTGAGAACACAAGTCGTCATGTTAAGGTTGGAATGCTTGTTACTCAGCTCTTTGCTTCTCCTTTTTGAAATCACAGGACAACTAAAGCTTTCTTTGGAAGAAAAAAATCTGGAAAGGCCTTCTATAATGCTAGCAAAGATTTACAAAGAGTTTATTTTTCCCATCAAAAGAAAAAAATAATATTAAAATATCAGTTTGAATGTTCTTTATTACTTTTATATTCCCCTTTTGAGGGCCTTCTGGGGACAATGGATACATCTAAATTTGGGGGTTTTTTGCATTGTTTTCTTAGCCTGCTTTCATATTTCTCTGTAAGAGTAAAAACTGACAATTGTGAGAAAAATAATACTAAATCACTATGCAGAGGATTGATAAATGAAAAATTCTGTCAGTATCAAAATAATAAAATTTGCTACATTATTTGAAAGTTATTAACTGCTATTTCAACCACTAGGAACAGAACAGTCTCCCAGCTTCATGGTTAGACATTTTATTTGCTATTCAAGTTACTTCAATAATCAGAAGGTATTTTCTCCTTCATGTTTACATACACTCATAAACCTTCATCTCATTGACTCTTCATTGTCAAAAAGATGACATTTTCCAATTTAACCAGACCTTTAACTTACTAAATGTTGCATTAGTTAATGTTTAACCTTTCATCCCAAGCAATGTAAGAAAATCCCAGTTTCCATTTAAACAGGTACTAGCAAAAATAAGATGAAAATAAATAAACTTTGTAGATCTCCTGACTGCAGAAAAATAAAAAAATTACAAGTTTGAGAGCAAATGAAAACACACATCCCTGCTCTTTGGAATACTTCAGTGTTTGGAGCTGGCAATATCGTCATTTTCTAAAAATCTGAATCATCCTATCATACTGCATTGTAAAGGGAAAAAAATTACTTGCTCTACTTTATGAAAATTTGTAGCTAAACAAACAAATACATACAAGGCCTTTTTATATGGGAACACTGTTGATTTAAAAGTTAGAGGGGGCAATCACTTAAATTGTCACAGGTGTTGCAGCCTTTCTGTGCAAATTAAGAGCTGTACTCCTGCTGAGCTTGCAACTGAGTAAGATCATCTGGAGCAGAAAAAATACAACTGAAGCCTTACTTGAGCTAACAATAAATGTGAAAACAGTTACTCAAATAAAAATCTGTACTAGAATAAAGTAATTTTTAGTGGGAGAGATCCTAAAGAGCTAGAATAAAAACAAATAAGGGAAGCTTGCAGTGAAGACACAAGATGAGAGAGACAACAAGAGCTGCAAAGCAAGTACAAGAAACTTACCTGTTACATGGAAATGTCCACAAGATTAGAACAGGTGTCAGAGCTCAAACATAAAAAATACATGTATTTCAATGTCTCACACAGACTAGGCACAGCAATTGAGCACAAGAACTTTACAAAGAGGTATAAAAGGAAGAAAGTTCTTAGCTTTTATTCGTTAGCACTACACATCACAAAAGAAGGCAGACAACTAACCTCTGCCTTGACTCTGTTGAGAAGAAACAAAAGCACCAGTAGTGCCAGTCACAAGGGCACACAGTCAGACACTTTCTGGTGGCTATAATAGCAATATTCTGCTCAGTGACCTTTACGTATATTTTCACAAAAATATAATTGTAACCATACATAAAATTTCCTTTTAAAATTGATACTCACCATGTTTACCTCTGGTAATGTCAACATATTGGCAAAGCCTGGGATGGGTGATTGTTTTAAGGATTTGAAATCTCCCCAAAATTTTTATGGAGTTCGGTGTCAGAGGAAGGCCATTACTTCCACAAACATCATGTGGCAGAGCTGAGGCGAAGAAAGTGGAGGCACCCATCTCAGTATCTTTTAGAGGAAACATCTTTTTCAAACAGGCTTAAGCCCTTCAGAGCCGTTAGTCTTCCTTAAAAAGAGAACATGGAGTAAGCATTTATCTGCAAAAGATACAGATTCTTCTGACTCAGCTTACTAGTTGCTTACTAAATAATGCGATTGTGGTTTTTTTCCTCTTTTACATGGGAATGGGGCATTTTTGCATAATGAACACATTAGTAATAATAATACAGTGCTGATGCATCATAAACACTATATTGAAAGGTGAAAATACAGTGATAGTTTCAAACACAGATCTAAGAATCAAAACTATTTTTAGGAGCAGATAAATGTTTTAACACAAACAATCTTTAGAGGACCACTGCAATACAGTAGGTTATGTACCAAACAGAAAAAAAAAAAGACCTCTTTAAAATACCACCTTGCATCAACAGGCCACTGCTTTAGTGCTAATCCAGCATCTTTATACTATGGCATTCCTTTTTTCCTTCCCCTACCCATAGGTAAACTGCTAGCTCACACACTGACTCAATAACAAATTTAAGGAAGTAATCTATGTTAAAGATTTCTGTGAGACAGTCAAGTGAAATAAGCTAACTTGCAATTTAGTTCCAGGAGTATATCGTTTCATGACCGCTTTTCCCTCCAGTAGAAACAAGCTCTCCTCTGAACTATACATTTCCATTCACTGTAAGCTAAACATTTTCTATGCACTTTTCCATAACCAACCATTATACTGTTCAAGAACAGGAAAATCTAAAACATGCACAAGCAGCAAACACTACTACAGTCAGCTAGGCCTCAGATACAACTGCCTGACTTCTTTTTACTAGCAAACTAAGAATTCAACCTAAGGCAACGACTACCAAAATGCCAAAACTGAACCAAGTATCTACTCAGCTTGTTTCTGCATTACCCAGACAGTGATTCGAGACACTACAAACTGCCATTAGGCAGTATCATCCCTTTATACATGTTAACTTCCATAGCTCATACATAGTTTTGTAGCAAGACACAGATACACAGAGATAAAAAGACCAAGCTCATATGCTCCTAAGCGAGCTCCAGTCTCGAAGATGAATGGTGAAGTAGATGGCACATCCACATAACATGGGATGAGAGGCCACAGAACAAAAACCATTTCATTAACTAGCCTATGCAGAAGTGTACCATACAGCTCTATTCAACTCCACAGACATTACGGCACAAAGTTTGGAGGCGTCTGTGTATATGCTCAACAGAAATAGTCCACTGATGTGGGAAGCACATTCAACTCTCCTGACAGCTACAGAATAGTAATTATAAGCTCTAAAGAGTAGAAACAGACATGCAGTTACTTCAGGAAAAGAGAGGAAGAACCCTCAAGATTTGAAACTCACAAGTGAAAGAATATGTACAACTTAAAGTATAAAACCAACAGAATTATTTCAAACCAGATGTGATAATTTTATCATCTATGGGGTTTCATGAAACAAAACCCAAATAAAACAAGATTTTGTTGAGCACTAACAAAACTAAGTGGCAATTCTAAATTACTCTTTTGGTCAACATCAACCTGCTGCTTTCATGAAAAGCTGTTCTCTCATGAGAAAGCCACACAGGAGAACCAGAGCATTTAATACTTTAGTGTCCCAAAAATCTTTTTTCTCTAAGGGAACAATCTTTTTTCCAGCACAAAATTCCCAGTAAAAGCCTAGGAAGTTTATTTTCTTAAGTGAGACACTGACCCCATAACAGGTTGCACAGAGATCCCTATACACCAAATATATTTACTAAGTCCACACAAATGGAAATTACGGAAGTTACCTTCTGTTTTAACTAATATAGTCCAATTTAAGATACAAAGCAAGTATCAGACTGCTCTCATTTGTGTTTTTTTTCCCCTGAAGAAACACTGACCTGAGATATGTACATCTACATTCTTATACATTTACATTCTAATACATATTAAATATGAATATATAGCATTAAGGATCAAACTTAGAAAAGGAATAAATCTGGAGCAGAGTTGAGCACTGGAGTTTTTATAGTAGTATTTTTGTATTAAAAGTCTTATTTGTAAAGATAAAATGCTTTCATATCTCATGAAAATTTAGTATTTTTGGAAGTGATTTATCTTAGGATGCCAAATTGCAATTTACATTTAGAATATTCTATTGGAAAGACATAAATTGGACTGAGCACAAGCACAAAGATTTTTTGGCGTGTAGCAAGTTCCAGTTGGAAAGCTTGAACTGTATTTATAAGACCCACATTCCTGTAAAAAAAACCATCATGAACCACTCTGCTTCAGAAACAAAACATATATTAACTATGAAGAAAAAAAAAATTGATTACAGAAAAAATGATAATCTTGCTTAGCACAAGTTATTAAAAAAATAAATATGACCAGAGTTGAGGGGATGGAGAGTAAAATTATGCCAAACAGTGAGACGCATCACGTCTCTAAAAAATTAAACATGTAGAGTAGAATATATTTACTCAAGTGAGAAATGTTTTCATTTTTACTGTAGAAAAATAATACACTAGATAATACTTCTCTAATACATTGTATCTACATTCAGCTGATTTTTGAAAGGTATTTTAATAAAACAAATTGTTAGATATCATCAATTCAATAACAATTTTAAGATATTAAATTTTTCTTGTACTCTAGATCACTTAGCCTACAAGGATAAATTAGACCACCTGCAAAGCTTTCAACCAGACAATTGCAGATTTATCACTCACTTCCTTTGGTTAAGAAACATACACACAAAAAAAAGACATGAGAAAGGCAAATAATCTTTCCTTTTAGCCACCTAAAGGAACCAAGAAAATATTTTTAAAGGTATGCATTAAAACAAGTTTCCTTTGTACAGAGTATATTCTGTGCAATCCACTAAGGCAACAATAAAAGTCTTTCTGATGATGGAAAAGAGTTCTGTCAATAGTTACCTTCACAATTAAACTCTGATCTCTGTCCTTAACTTTAAAATTCCATAAATACGAGGCACCAACTAGAAAATAAGTAACCCCAAAACTAAAAAATTAATCCTTCCACCACTTTGAATAAAGGCCCCACATTATATCTTAAGTGAAAGGGTTTTAAAAAATTATTTAAATTAAATTATTTCAGTCTAGTAATTACTCCAGCACCTTATCGACATTTCTAAATTCAAGCACAAATGTTACACATTTTAAAAATTCACTTGAAAAAAATTTTCTCTATTGTTAAACGGGGGAGAATTAATTTCTTGTGTGTTTGTATTTTTTTTTTTAATCCACATCAAAGTCTGGCACAACAATAAACAGAAAGAGTGCTAAGCATCCTCCTCAACTTCAAGGCACACAATTTTACACCTCAAACTTAACTTCTCTATATGAAAAAGACACATACATTTATCTTTTGGAGGAATGAATTATATCCTGCAGAACCCCCCTATTACTTTGGAATAAAAAGAGTAAAAGAAAAATTTATTATTTTAAACTGACAACAGCAAATGTTAGGGCAAATTCAATTTTAGGATTGAATTCTGGAAATTAAATTCTGATAATCTGCAAGAGTGAGAATGGAAGAGGAAGCAAAGACTTGTCTTATCCATGTCAGGTAAAACTACTGAGTCATTGTTTCCAAAGCAACATTTATTCTGTATATGCAAGACAGTCAATCACATCTGAAATACATCTGGCATAAAAACTACAAGTCCAAAAGTGGCCTGTTTTGCATCCCACCTCCAAATGACATACCCTAGCCCACCAACTCCATCTAAGTCTCCTTTGGGCACAAAAACACTAACCAACATTCTCAGCAAAATCCATCACAAACAGAAGACCTTTACAAATTCCAATTTAATATTCAGATTAGCACTATTTTGATATTCTTTCACTTGACAGCTTTTGCATGCCCAACACTGAGAAATAAAATACAAAAGGCAGTCTCCTCACCCACTGAGCAACTTATTTGCTTCTCCAAATACCTGCTGGTGTCAGAAAACAAATACTTTTTTTTTCAGAATTTAGCATTTTCTAGCCCTCATTCACCACTTCTTCACTGCAGTAGTGCTGAGGCAATTAAGGCAATAAGAACTTTGCCATGAAGAAAAAAATAAAAACATATAAATTTGACTCTCAAAAGCAAATATTGCACATACAAACAGACCAACCTGAATAAATCCATTCACATGCAGAAATAAAAACAACTAGCTGTGTGCTAATAGCTCCTAGCAATTTGAAAAGGCTAGTTATTTAGATGTCTCCTGAGTATCCAGGTGTAAATGCCCCTTGCTTAATGAAGGCAGCTTCTCAGAATTAAAACATAATTATGGTAAGTATTAGCACTGACTTTTAAAACAACAGAGAACAATTTCAGGAGAGTAGATGGCCTGAACATCCTACAATTAGCTTACACTGTTTTTTATTAAATCACAGCATTTTCAACAAAGAAGCCATTTCATAAGAAATTCTTTCACAAAGCATCTTGTTTTCTGCTCTTATTAAAACACTCCTCTTACAACTACAGTAATTACTAATTTGATAAAGTAACTGAAATTAAAAGTGCAATTTTGGCTACAGTATTCATACTTCACAAAAATCAGAACTGTGTAATTTGCCTCCCACGGTCCACTACCACCCAGCTATTTGTACAGTTTGTTAAAATCCATGACAGATATTGAAGAAAAGCTGAATTAAGTCTCCTGTGGAAAGGAGAATAAGAGCTTGTTAGGGCAACCACCAAAGAAAACAACAACAAACCAATATGTTGTAACATTGTTATTCTGTTCAAACTAATAGATTTAGAGAAAATAAACACTTCTTCATATTCCAGCTACATCAATTCAGCAATAAATAAGCGTGCCAGAATTTTCATTAAAATACTGTTACTTGAGATTAACTGAAAATGCAAGCCAGATTTTCATAAGGCTCCAATGTTTTTATTTTGTCTTCAATAAATACATAATTTTTGGGAAAAAAAAAAGACAGGTATCAGAGTGGTTTTGGCACGAGTAACTGACAAATATTTGAAGTTATTTCATGAAAATACTAAATAGCTCTTTTCACTACTCTTGCAGGTATATTAAAGCATCATTCACTTCAGGAAAACATAAGCCATCAGCAAAGATTTAAAAATGCTCTCTCTGTAGCATTTAGAGAATTCTGTCATACATACACGAAAGCCTCTGTATTCGATGCAGATGTTTGCATAAGAAGAGTTACTGGTGACGCTTGGCGCATTTACAATGTTACTACATAGATGAAGATATTGCTGCTTTGAAAGACAGAAGAGTTAATGAGACTCACTCCGTAGTTGCAGCTACAACACTTCGCTAGTGGAAATAAACAACCTCATTTGAATAGCATGAAGAAAACAGATGACCTAATGTTGACATATCTGGATAGACTGTTGCATCTCTGTGTTTTCTAAACCTCTTATTTCTTTCAGCTGTTTTTTGGCTGCATCTTGTCTGCCTCTTCTGCTACATCAGTGTCCCTACGCACATCAAGACGGGGCCTGTGACCGCTTCACTTATGCAGTACAGGTGGCTGTTCGGTAATTAAACCCAGCGAACGAGAAATCAGCTTTAACCAGTTTGCTAACGACTGCTTCAAAAGCTGGTAACCCCGGGCAGCTCCAGCAGCCCCCCCAGGGCCCCCTGGAGCGGGGGGAGGCACCCAGAGACCCTCCCCACCACGGAGACACCCCAGCCAGCGTGCCGGTGCCGGTGGTACCTGCGCGAGCGCCGCCGTCCCCGCCGCGCCCCGCCCCGCCCGCCCTCGCGCTCGGTGGCGTCACTCCACTCGCCGAGCGCTGGAAGGACCCTGGTATACGGGTGTCTGTGCGGTGCCTGAGCTTTCTTTCCGTCTGTAACCTTTGGAAAACAGGAGCGTTGAGTGAGTTACCCCTGCCCCGTGTGTTTCTGCCTGCGCGCGCTACCTCAGCACCTGAGAGCCCCGGTGCACCGAGTCAGGTTTTTCCTAGACGCGCCCTCATAAACCCCAGGCGCGGCTTCGGGCAGCCCGGCGGCAGGGGTCCTTCCCCCTCAGCGGAGCGAGGCGAGTGGCGGCCGCTCGGTTGATGTGAGTGTCTCCCGGCGGGGCCCCGCGCTCCCTCGGCCCGCTCCCAGCTCTGCCCTGGGTGGCCTCCTGCTGTCGCCCCTCACTGCTGGGGGCCGAGCCGTGGCGGTGGGGGGTGCCGGGGGCTTTTTTTGGGGGCGGTCCCTGGGGCCGGGTACTGCGGCGGTGGGCGTAGGGAGGCCGCTGCCCTCCCTCCGAAGGGAATTCCCCTGCAGCGGGGCGGTTGGGGGGGCGGGGAGGATGAGAGTCTCGTCTTAAGAGAAAAGAGGGTTATGTTAGTTGGTGTTTGATTTCTCCAAGTTTTTAAATCATGGGGCTTTATTTGCGCTGTAGCTGTAGGGTGGCATTGCAAATACAGATACCGCACTTTGCGAGGAGGAAGTATGCAAGTGAATTGGTTCTTCTGAAATCAGTTGTGTGCCTTTATTCAGCCCATTGATTGAAATGACAGTTTGAAAGTGTTGTAACGATGTGCTGTTGAAGAAAATGCAGTAGCAGTCTGGAAAGTGCAGGCATGAATGGTTATGACAAATGGAAGAAAATGCTTTGTGGGTTTTTTTGGTAAATAGCATATATATTCGTCATGCCTTTGTATAGATTTTAGTGAGTGAAAAACAATAAAACTAGATGTTTGGTCTATCCCCAGTAGAGATACTTGCAGGATTTGACATACAGTATGTAACTTGTACAGGGATGCATGGATTGGATAACGGGGATGAACTTCTGATTTATTGCTTGTTAGGTTAGGTTACGTTACGAGTCCACAGCTATCCAGCATATGGCAGTGTTACCTAAATACTGTATACCATGAGCTAATCAGTAACTGGTTTTGTGCTGGGCTTAGAAGTTGGCAAAATGGAGAGAATTCTGCAGCATAAGTAACCCTTGCACTTCCTGCTGTTTCTTTAAATCAGTTGTTTTTTTTTAAGGCAGTTACCGTTTTTCACAAATAATTTTGCAATTTGGGAAATCTGTAGTACAGTGAGGCAGTAGTGATTAAATACAGTATTCTGGTTTTGTATACACTTACAGTTCACTTACTGTATTATTCTCCAGTTATGTTTAAATAACTACATTATTTGGCAGGCCTATTGGAAAGTAAGCTCAAAATCTATAAAATGAATCTTTTTTTGTACTAGATATTATTAAAAGGGATAAGGCCTTGTAAATTAACAACAGATGGAACTTTGTTAAAACTTACTAAATAGCAGAGTGGGTTTGTTTTGGTTTGGGGGTCTTTTTTGTTTGCTTTTGTGTTGTTTAAGCTAGCCTCAAGCATCTTTGCTTGTCAGTGTAGCTTTGTGATCATATGTTCTCTGCACCCTGTCACAAGTTAACAATATATTCTTGTTCTGGTAATTTTCACTCTAAAGAATTTAAAGAAATATATTGGTGAGTTGCTTTGATATTTTAGCAGCACTGAGAACTGAAGATACAAGATGTTGAAGGCAGAGTTACTTAAGTAAAAACTATTCTTAAAACTATGTTCAGTAAATTTGAGCTCTGAAACGTCTATTTTCAGTTGTAATATATTGAGGTACAGAACTCTCAGTTGGCATGAAGCTTTAAAAACAGTTTATGGAAATATAGCAAAGATGTCTCAAACTATTTCTATGCTTTCATTATACAACACATTTTTTACTACAGAATTGGGGTAGTTTCTATTATCAGATAGTAAGAGATAACATCAGGTAGTAATCAGCTGTAGAGATTTGTGTGTTTTCTTTCTCAATCAGTGGGCTTCTTGGAAAACTGCTGCTTTGTTTAAATTTACTAATTAGCATTAAAATTAAAGGAGAAAAGTACTATTTTGTCAGCTTTTTTTTCTTACCACTGTCTCCCGCACACCTTCCCCAACATTAAAGTAGAAAAAATAAATTTATGGATGTTATATTTCTCTGATATTTTCTGAAAAAGCCCTAATTAGTCACAGAAGTAGCTTGTATTCTGGAGGATAAGAACTCGAATAATGACATCAGAATGAAGAGTGGATCCTGAATTGTCAAAAGAAAAATGGATTCAGATGTGAAAAAGGAGATGAGTATTAGCCAAGACCTGTCTAGACCAAGAGTGAGCAGAAAAAAATGAACTCTTGAGTGCCTATAAATCCCACCTACTTTACAGATGCCCATAAGCATACCGGGGAAATATCTATATAAAAAAGAATAATGACAAGTAGTTGTAATAAGGATTGATCAAGTGTGTAGCAAGACAAGTCTAGTATTTACCACAATGTTTTAGAGCTTTTCTGATTATGATTTGATTGCTGTATGTCACGGCTGCCATGTGACATTTGCTTCTTCTAAGGGAGTGTTTCCTAAAGCGTCAAGAATGTCAAATGCTAGAAAACACAGATACAACTGAGGAGTCAGCATAGAGGACAGCTGCTGGGAACATCAGATGGAAGCCAAGTAAATAGCATCTTTTGTTTCTTGTAGTGATACGAATTGTATTATGTCAGTCCAGCAGAGACCCCGAGAAACTCCTGTTCTCCTTCTGAACAGTTACCTATGCAGTTTTTATTACAATCATCAAGAAACGTTTCACTTGTTTGATTTCCTGTCATACTGGAGGTGAGGGGGAAGTCAGTGTTTAGATTTCATTTCTGTGGTTGCAGTAGTATTAAACTGGAGAGGGGGACGAAAGAATGTCTCTGATGGCTTTTTCCCCCCCCCCCAAGTAAGGGAAGCCATCCTTACCCATAACTTATACAGTTTCAAAAAGATTCAGATACTTCTCAAACATTCTTCTGCTTTCATTATTTATTTATTTATTTTTAAAAATAGATATATATGTTGTGCTTGGGAAAAAGTGCTTTCCTTTGAAATAATTCCTTTATGGAAAACTTGAAAAATTGTTTACTGACAAGGCTTGGTAACTACAAATCAGAGAGTCATCAGATATAGTTTTCACATTTTCTTTTTTTTTTGGAAAACAAGAAAATGCAGTACTTTCTGCTTTGTGACATTGGAAGTCAATTTCTTCAGAATGAGTGTAAAATTTTATTTCACAGGTGGTTTATTTATCCTGCTTTCACAGTTAGCAGAGTTTTGATGTGTTTTGTCTTCCCACATAATCACACTTGAATATGTGGAAATAATACTATTAGAAGGGTAGGTTTTACTACATTTTTTTTTTTTTTCAAGTTAAATAAAATGTAGAGATATAAAAGAGAAATATTTTTGGCTTTTTAATTCTGGGTGTAATGGAAAGACCTTAGCAGAAGAGGAACAAAAGATCTCGGGTTCATTTTCATCTATTGTACTTCAGTCACTTCTGGCAGATGTTTGCTTAACCTGTTTTTAAAACGTTTCAGTGATGGATATTCCACAACTGCCTTAGGCAGCTTGTTTTGTCCTTTACTCGTACTTGAAAGTTTTCCAAAAGTCTCACTTAAATCTTCTTTGCTTTTTCCTGTCTGCAGTAGACCTGGTGAACAGTTTAGTCCCATTCTCATACCAACTAGTTTTGCCTTTGAAGAATGAAACCAAGTCTCCCATCTATCTTCTCTTCTATAGACTAAACAACTACACTTCTTTCCGACTTTTTGATCTTCTTTGGAGTGTATTTGAAATGTTGAGAGACAGGAAAGGAGTATCTGAGCAAAAGCAAATTTCTGGCACTTGTTGGGGGGGAGTCTTGAGTATGCATGAGTGCAATGTGGATATTACTTGGGAAGCCTCTTGAGCAGCTGAGACAGTTTGCCAATAATGCAGTGTGCTAGTCAGGCCTTTCTTCACTTGCCACCTCCTGTCTAACTCACTTCTTTTCTAGAGAAATTACAAGTTTTGAGCTGATTTTTTTTTTTTCTTTAAACTGGAGGGTAGAGGCATGGTAAGGGAATAGATTGATACCCAGGTGAGAAGTTGTTCTCTGCAATGTTTGTAGTGTGGTTTTGTGTTAATTCATTAAATCACTAGTTAGTTGTCTTGATGCTTTTTGAGCCATAGTCTTCTAATGGTGAAGTCCATAACAAGTGTGAAACATTTTTCAAGCAGGCATTTCGCTTCTGCAAATGTAGTCCCTGTGGTTCCAGTGTGTTGGATAGATCTGATAGGCAGAACAAGAGAAAGCACTTTGTTAAGCATATTAAAAATGTGCTGGTTTGTTTGGGTACTATGATGGCTCCAAATGTTTTGAGATTGTCACCATATATTTGAGTATTCCTAACTGTTGAAGCATGCATGTTTGCATTTAAATAAGAAAAGTTCCTGGCCTGAACATGCTCTCTGCTTCCAACAAATGCTTGTGAATTCAGTATGGTTAGAAATTTATAATCAATTACAAGTATGGTTTTAGGAACAGCAATTGCTGTTATTCCAGATAACAAAATTCATGTCCTAAGTCCCCTTTAAGTTTTCGACATTTGTGGGGGTTTTTTTGCTTCCTTATCTTTTGTCAGAATACTGTCAATTGGTCAGTGGCTGTCTGGTATAGAAAATGAGGAGGGAATGTTTGTCCAAAAAACCTTTATTGTCCATATGGAGTGTGAACATAATTAAGAAAGGTATGAATTCATTTTAAAGGGATAAGTGAAGGACTCAATACTGCCCAACGAGATGAAAGGTAAGGTTTATCTTGAGTTACGTTTACAACTTAGACTCATGGTAGTTTGAAATTTTATTTATTTTGATGATTGTTTCAATGGGGGTCTGTAACAGCAGCTGTAATCACGTGTTGACACTTGATGTGTCTGAAGAAAATGATTTTGATACCTTACTAAAATGGGAATTGGATAAATTCCTTATTGCTATGTACAATTTTCAAAGAGAAATTGTGGGAAAGAGATACATTCTGCTGACCTAGCTTTTACAATTTGTGTTACACTGCAAACTTCATATGCAATTCTAAAATTCTTATGCTATTTTATATAAATTAGCAGCCTAGAAACTGTGGCTTGACTTAAAAAAACTGTAGAGTGGGAAACTTAAACTAGCATTCATATTAAAAAGCAATATATGCTGCCTGTAATTATCATTTGTTAGACATAATTAATGTGGAAGAACCCATTCTTATTTCCTCAGAATGCTGGATAAAAACCTGACAGAGATTCTGTGCTGAATTAGAGGAAAAATTTAATTCCTCTTATAACTGCTCCCCTGATGTGTTGTCTCATCCTAATTATCTGAAAGCAGATTCTGAGATGTTTTTTACATTTGAAAGCAGCTGGCAATGCATAAAACATCATCAAAAATTGCCTTGAGTTAGCAAATCTCTTCTTTCAATCATTTGGTACAATCTTTTGGCATGAAGCTTTTTTAAAATACTTTTTTAAAAAAAATACTTTTATTTCCATTTCCTTCCCATCAGGAGCTTTCCCAACATGACTTAAACTGAGTATGAGTTAATAGTTTAAAGATTAGTCTCTGACTTCAGGACCCTCTCTCGGAAATGATCCATGGCTACTGGATCTGGTTTCTACCCCAGTGTGTTTCTCAGTTACAGTTTAATATGCAGCTTTGTAGTGGCATCTTGTTTCAGACTCTGAAGATAAGTGAGCAGATCATTTCAGCAGCTCAGTTGGCCATGACAGCTAAGGACTGCTATTTCCACAAGAGTGCACAGGCTTGAGCATGGAATGCAAGAAGCACTATGTTTGGCTTGATAGCACCTGCTCTGGAGTGAAGGCTCAAAGTTCACATTCTTGCTTATCCTACTGTAACATTTGAAGCCTTCTGTGTGAAGTGTGCTAGTAATAGGTAACAGTCACACACTACGGAAGTCACTGTTGCCAACTAGGATACAACACTGAATTATACATTAGGGAAGTTAATATTTTCTTAGGGGTTGAATTACCCTCCTACGTCACAGTGACTAAGTAATTTCACATCCATATGTCTGTCTATAAAATAATGCTAATGATAAGAACTAGGCCCAGTTTGGTTTTTTTACTTCACATACAGCTTATAATTAAATTTCTCTGCAATTTTATATGCAAACTGCCACTTTCTGAAGATGCTAAACCAAGATACCCTAATTGAAAATTAGTTTTTAAAAAATGGTTGGCTTTTTAATAGAATAAATTGGAACACAGCAAGATTATAATTAAGCTCAATTTGTCTTTAACTTTGGAAATGAAAGAAGCTTTGAATTCGTAGATGAAATATGGCCATTCTCTGAAAGCTACTTGGAGGATTTTTCTGTCAGATACTGTCAGTCTGAATAGCTGACATCAGCTGTGTCAGTGTCCAAACTGAATGCACAAGGGTTTTAGTTAAGTTTGTGTTTTTTTTTCTCTCTGCAGAGATCTAGTATTAAAAGATGTGAAAGTAATTTTCATCATAGAAGTTTTAAAAGCTGTGAACCCCAAATGCTTCTAATTGAATACAACTATAGGACTGCCTACTTGCTGGATACCATCAAATAATACAGTATTACTGTGTTTTCTCTCACGCAATGATTTAAGTATTTATAGAAGTTGTGATCCAGAAGTTTGCCTAGACTGACCTTCTATTGACTCAATAATCATTAACTCAGTAACTGTTCTGGACTGTGCCCAAAGGACTACTGAGGGTAGTTACTTTGAAATTGACTTACCCAGTGCTCATGAAACCAGATACTTAGTAACAGTGATGTTCTTAACTTAGTTCTTTCCAGTACCAGTACGGGAACATTTTTGTGAGAAGTTAGTCATGAATATATGCAATGCTAAATTAAAAGAGGGGAGAAGAAGAAAGTGGGGGCACTGTCCTGTAATACCTAGATTTTTGAAAGGATGCTAAAAGGTACTATGAAAAACTCCTAATGTTCCCCTCTAGTTTAGAATATAGATAACAACTCAGGCAAAACCAACCCTTTCAAGATCATTCTGTTGGGTTTGGGAAGGTAATTTCTTTGTCAGCTAGAATAATTACAGTAATTGAAAGTGTCCTCTTTTTTTTGCATGGGATTTACATTTTATCATCAATCTTGACAAACTGATTTGGTTGTCAAAATTTGAAACAGGTGTATAAAATCTGAGTGATGGTTTTCTGTTAATAAGAATTAAATGTTTCTCATTTTAAGGAGGAGAAAACTTAATATTAGCAGCATTTGCTATACAGGAAAATGTGGTGTGGCTTTTTGTATACAAAGGACATCTTTCTGAAATAGAAGATCCAAATAGCTACATAGTTTAACAACCATTTGTTGGATGTTCATGCCAGCAGAAGTAAAGCTGGCATTTTGATTTCAAGTATCCTGTGAATTGTTTGTGCACTTTATTTAGAAATGATTGACAAGTAGTTGCTGTATAGTCTGCTTCAGAAATTGGCTCGTTTTCCTGCTGAGAATAATCAAGTCTTAATCTGCAGAAATGGAAATGTATGGGAAACTTTTTCTTCAGTGCTCCTTTTCTTTGTTTCCAAAAGGGAAAAAATATTCTGTAAATTTCAACCACACATTAGAATAATGCATCCAAAAAGGAGTTAGTTACAATGCTTAGCAGTTATATCCTGAGATTTTTTTCTAAGTAGATGAGAAGCTTGCTAGAAATTGAGTCTCTTCACTTTGTACATAATGACAGGAAAGACCTATGTTTTGAGGCTGATGCCAGGAATATGCTGTGGTAGATCCTGCTGGCGAGTGGTTTTGAAGTGACCTGTGACTGCTTGTGGGTGCTGAGGATTAGTTGTTATCAGTCCACTTGAGATTTGAAAGTTAGTTTAGACATCTCACTCCACAGCTGAATAAATAATTGTTCTCTGTGCAGGGTAGGTTAGGTATCTTCATAGGAAACTTACATTAAGATATCCACAGTGGAAAGTATGATTATTTGTGTGATGAATGAAACTGGGTTGTTGAATGTGTGTGGAAGGGTTTTGCCTCTAAATAAGATACTACAACTTTGAGCTCAAAGTTTGGGGAGGACTACTTTTCCCCCTAAAGCTTTGTTTGACAGCTTTGTTTCTCCCCATTAAGAGATGTTTCCCATTAGTCTTGCATAGATTACACACAGACACGCACATTTTCAGGTTTAATTTTCTTCAGCTTTTTTTTAATCCACATAAAAGAATACCTAAAAGTTTCTGCCTAAATAAATACCAGCAATTGTTAATGCAGTTGGAGTTAGGAGAACACTGATTCTTCTGCTCTGCATCTGCATGTCAGCTAAATACTTTTGTGCATAAATAATGGTTTGGTTTTTTTTACCTTAACACTTGATATAACTAAATATTTAAATCTTGTTTTCTTTTAGTTGTGTGACAAGATACTACATTTCAAGATTCTTTTTTACTGCAGTTGAACTATGTAAGATAACTTGCAGGCAGGTTTCAGACATTAAGAGTACTGTAAATTAAAACTGAAAAGAGGAATAAATGTTCCTGTGGCCTACCTAACTAAAACCATTATTTTGCAGACTGTTGCTGACAAAATACCTTGCATAATGGTATTTCAGAATTCTTCAAGTTTCTGAAAAGAAGAATTATTTGAAGTGTCTTTTTGCAGCTAGGGTTTTTGACAAGGATTATTATCCTTATCCCTCTGACAGACACAAATGGAAAAGACTGGATTTTCAGATATGCTTTTAGAATATGAGACCTGGGTGAGAGGGAGAGAGGGAGAAAGATCTTTCTTCTTTACCTTTTTGTAACTGCTGTGCTTGTTCTTATTTGGGAGTGTAGTGTGAATACTCACTTTTTCAGGATAAAGTTACAAAAATCAATAAAATACTGCATAAACAGTGTTCTACTTGGTATCAGCAGGTAGATTTCAGTGCTGTTCTGATTATTCTTTTGCTGTCTGATTTATGGGTAATCTACACTGTAGTTATTACATCAATCCAAAGCTTTCACTCCCCAGTGAAACCCTAGAGGGTGAACTGTAGTACAGATTCTTCCAGTTCCTGTGGTGTATGTTGACCTTGCAGGCTTGTCCAGATGCAGCTGAGTCTGCTTATATTTCTGAATTTATAGGCATATGTGTATCTGTAATTGTAAAGTCTATCACCTGTTGAGGAAGTTTTATGAGGATATTTTGAGGAATGAGTAACAGCTACTTTGTTTGTTTGTTCGCTGTTTCTTTGGGTTTTATAGTCAGTCATAGCTACTGGGTATGCTGTGCTCAGAAAATTAAGCTTTTAAAAAAGACAACACAAAACCCTGACATTTTTTAATGTAAGTTTTCTGTTCCAAAGAATTTGATTTATTTTGGGTTTGGAAATAAATGCTTACGGTCAGAGAAACAAGGTAGCATGTTGTGGCTTTTGCATCTTTTCCATTGTTGGATTTCTGTGAGAATTCCTTCTGCATGTGGTGATCATTTGCTATGAGATTCTGAAAGAACTATTAAAATATTAATGCAGTGGGATCCGAAAGATACAGACTGCTGAAAAAATACATAAAGCTGTCCAACTGTTTTGGCGTATGAGTTGCTACTTAAATTTCAGACTGCACTATAAAGCACAACCAGATGATCTTTTCTGAACTTCCAGGGGACCTGGCAGAACAGTGGGTGTGTAGCCTGTTGAGGCTAAGTCAGGCAGTGCCAAGAAGTTGCTTTTCTTAAATCATGTTGTGAGCCATCCATGTCTATTGAATTACTGGGATGTCTTCTGAGATTAATAAATTAAGTTACATACAATTTTGTGTGCTGTCTTTGTTAATGAAAATTTTTGGTAGTTCTAGAGGCAACAATTTTATTACAAACCACATCCAAATAACTTGTCTTTTGTCTTAACCTGAACAGAACTCCTTGTAGTCGTGTCTGTACTTTGTTTAGTCCATGGGGTGTCTGCTCAGAGGTGGGGAAGAGTACATAGTTCTTTCAGAATTGAACTGAGACAAGCATTACTAGAAACTTCTCTCTAAATACAAATTTATCCCAGCCTTACAGCCAGGGTGTGAATGAAATTACAAACACACTTACCTTAACCTTTTGAATGTTGCAGCTGTAACATGCTAAGATATGATGCAATTAATTAGTATGTTGTGGCATCTACTTAGTCTTGAAATGCTAACTTGAACAAAATACTAAAACAATTTTTAATCCTGAACTGTTTGGTTTCTAACGATCTCTGCCGTGCAGATTCAAGAGATCCATTTTAGTCCAAATGAAGCCTGCCACAATACTCTCAGGGTTAATATTTCATGCTTCTATCCTTATTTGTTCTATCATGTGCCCATCTTACTACTTCATTCATTGCTTCTCATAGGTTTGATTTTTGCCTGTCTTATGAATGCTGTGACTTGCTTATGATTTTTGGCACATTGTTCCCTTTCAAGACAGTTGTCTTCATGTTTAAAAATAATCGTTACTGAGTAACTTCTGTTGCCTTGAAATTGGTACCAGTGAATGGGCCTTTTCTGTGTGGTATTCCATCACATTTAAAAAAAATCTCTTTGCTGAAGTGTTGTTCAATATGAAAAAGTTGGTTGTGTGTTTTTTTTACTATTTACAGCCCTTTAAAATAGGGAAGGGTAGGCTCTTAGGACTACTAAAAGATCTGTCTGCAACTGGGACTGAGCCTAATTTATCTGGCAGCCAGAAGCGTTGGATTGTAGTCTCCAGAGCAAGCAAATAATTCCTGAGGGCTGGCATTGCTTCTTGGATGGACTGTGTTAGACATGTTAGTTGTTTGGAAATCTGCAAAGCAATTACTCTGACTCTCTCGGCACAAAAGATGCAAATTGAAATAACATATGGCAGAATTGTACAACTTTGCTTAATAATTTGCTGCTTGGCAAATTACTTTCAATAGTGACTACACAGGAGTTTATTGTTTAGGAATGCTTTAGAAAATCTATTGATGTGCTCAAAAATAAATACATTAAATAAATCAGGCTGTTCAGCTGTTAAAAGCCACAGTTCTAGCAACTGCTTTTTGGGGAGGATGAGAAAGGTAAGAGTTCTTACATCTTTTACGGTCTGCAAAACTGTATTGCCACACTTTACAATATCCTGGTACATTTTAGGCTTTAATTCTATTTAACTCTTATTAAAAAGAACATTCTTTCTTTAGCAAATATCAGGATAAGATTTAAAATTTATTGTGCCACATTTCTAGGGGATCATTGATCTAGTACTGAGAGTTAAAAAGGAGGTTCCATGATGATTTATTAAATAAAACCTCAAAACCTATTATTTATTATGCTGCAGTTTACCAATATTGCTCAGGATCTTGATAGAAGATATGGGGGATAGAGGGGGTGTTTGTTGTGTATATTTTAAAAGTTGTGCTGTCATTGCTAGCAGTTGTATTTCAACTGTTTGCCATTGTTCTGACAAACATTGTGGTAGGTCTTCTTTGCTCTAGGTAGAGAAAGACTTAGGTGAGCTTCTACATTTTGATCATTAATACATATTTGCATTGGGCCTTAAACCACATTTGTAATTGTCAAAACCTACTATTACAATGGGAAATTCACGGAACCTATGTTCTTCCCTTACAGAGCTACTAATATGTTTAATTCTGAAAGACAGATAAGCCCGTAGTTAAATATTAACTTATATATCCCTGCCTTTTCAATGTGGCTGAGATTATATTTAAGTGTAATGGAGTATGCTATGTCTTTTTGCTCCATTTTAACAATGAAACTACGTATTTGATGGTGATTAAGTAGTCTCAAGCAATGCAAAAGTTCTGATGTCTAAGATACTTCTGTTTTCTTTCTCAGTGTTACTGATACTTACCAGTACATTAGCCTATTTAAAAGACACTTTTTTAAAGCCTGTCTGTGAACAGCTTTGTGTTTTGTATTATTTTATGACAGGAATCATATTTTTTCCCAGATAAAACTGGAAAACCTGTGTTTCCTCTAAGTAAATCTGATTCTTCTGTCTTTCAAAGTCTGAAAGCATTTAATTTTTTAAAATTGCATTTCCCAAAAAGATGTGTTTGTATTTTATGATGTGTGAGAAGTATAAAACCAGTGAAACATCGAACCTTTTGTGGTAGTGATAAGTAAGTATATGAAACTTACTGAATATAGCTGCTTTCCATAATGTCCTAGCAATAGCAATTTCACTGCAAATTTGTAACTAAATGTTATAGAACATTGCCTCCCTAATGACAAATTAAGCGCTGCTGCTGATCTTCTGTGCTTCAGTCTGAAGTAGGGAGAAGATCAAGTGAAAACTAAGATTTCATCTCAAAACTAGTCATTTGTACCTCTCCTCAGTTCAATATTTTTAAGGGTTTAATTTTTCAGTTTTGAAAACTAAACCTTGAATTTTTCTTCAAAAAATGTGAAATTTATTCAGATATTGCGAATCTTAGCCAAAGATTCATATGTTCTATGGCATCAGGTCTAGAATACTTTACCAGAACTTTGGAACTACCTGTAAAAGAGAATGTTTGTTGTTTGTTTTTTTTTTAAGGGATTCTTTTTAAAGAAACCTGATTCTCTGAGACAGGAGAAGATGGGATAATTTGTAACAATTTCCTAGTTGCAGAGATACTTTGGTTAAGCAAAAGATAACATAGCTCCACTCTTTCTACTTCTGTTTTGATCTGCTTACTACTGTTCCTTAACTTTGCAGAATAAAAAGATGTGATATGAGATTCTAAAATCTGATTGACTGTGTTCTGACAGTTCATAAAAGTACAAAGCCTAGGAAAGCAAAATCTGGCAAACTGCTGGCATGTTCTGTTGTATTTCTGGGTTTTTGTAAGATTGTCTGCCAGAAATTACCATACTCAAAAAAGATTCTCAGATAGAAGCCTTTGAACACCCTTGTTGAAGAAACAAAGTGATTGTTGTTGATTCTTTGTATCTTCTACAGAAAGTAGAATACTTTGTTATACAAGTTGGCCACAGTGGATTCTTGAGACATCTCATGGAATAAGAAAAGGAGTTTAATTTGAGAGATGCTTGAGGCTTAGGACCAAAAGCTTAGGAAAAGGAATTGCCTTTAAGCATTTCTCTCTAGTTTAAATAAATGAACTTTATTTAGCACTGGGGAAATTACCTTCACATGTTCCATAACTTTTAGAATCAGGCTGATCCCGCTGGTTCTGCTTCATAATAACAAGCTTTTAATTTGAACAGAGCATCTCAATTGAAAAGCAAATGTCTTTTTGCAGGCTTTTGTTTTCTGCTGTAATGGCTCCTTGCCCGATCTTGTGTCTTGGTTGGCGGCTATACATAAACAGGGCATTCTCTGTAATACATATGTTTATGCTATCTGGGCCATCTTGTGATTGCTATCTGCTCTTTGCTAAAGATCAGCAGGATTGACTTTGCTGTAGATATATTTTCTCCATAACTAGCAAAAAGCAAAGAGCAATCATAGGTCTGGTCAGAGCAAAGCAGCTGTGCAATAAAGAACACTGTCTAGGTGTGATGAGCTGTCAAAGTTAAGCCTCTTATTGTGGAGGAGCTGGTGTGTATATGGGAGAGGAGGAGAAGACAAACAGGTAGTTGTGGTGGTTTGGTTTCATCTAACGTCATTTGAGACAAAATTTGGCAACTGCTTATCTCAACCCATGTTCAGAGTGACAAACTGAAACGGACGTGGTGTTTGGTTGTGTTTCATTAAGGCCTGTGTGAAAGAATGAGAACAAGAAATAAGGTGTCTGTCACATCACAGAGAAGCATAAACCTTTACTGAATTAGAAATGCTGAAACAAATCTGCATCACTGCCACAGATGTACTTGTGGCATACATGGAGAACATGTTGATCTCTAGGCAGGAAGTGTTACTGAGCAGCCTGCAGGTTTGATCTTGTATGTTTAGTAACTATCTTACATTGTGTGTTGACATTAACAAAAGCGTAGCAAGAAAATGCTGAGAACTTCAAAATGCTGAGCTTTTTTAAACCTCCAGCTAAAAAAGTAATGCTTAGACCTAATTACTTTAGGTTTTGGGAATCATTTGGCTTCCAATATCTGTTTTTTGGTTAAATGATTGCTTTTCCAATAGTGGAAAGTAATCGGTTCCATGCGTAGACTATGGATAGGTTCCAGAAACAATTTGAGTTTTAAATCTTGTCATTAATTTTATGGGGGGTTTGGCTTTTTCTTGCTTTTAAATACAGAGAATATTAATATAGAAGAGTAAACTACAAAAAGGTTTGAGCTTTTAACATCTTGGTGAGTTCACCTTTTGATCTGGATATATTATAGGGTCAAGGCCAATGTTGATAAACCAGTATTTGTAAAACATGTTGAAGTTCTGGGGTAATTTGTACTATATAAGAAGTCTTGATACATTATGGAGAGTTTGCCACTTTGGAGACCTTTTCACATTATGTGTTACTGAGAACCAGAGCGGAGTTAATACCTGTTATCTCCTGTGAAGGCACTGCATCTACTTAGAAGGCTGCAGGAAACAATGGTTTCTCTTTTTTGTTGTTGTTGTTTTTGTTTTTTTTTTAAAGGCAACTTTTAATCACAGAATGATGAGAAATTAAAAAGCTTTTATGTTTCAATATGTAACTTATTAATAACTGCAGAACTTGGGTCTTTCATTTGAAGAGTGAGTTTTGTTACAGTGAAGCAAGCGGGTTTTGGAGCAGTTCTGAGTGTCTTGCAAGTAACAAAGTACTTGGAAGTCTGAGATGAAACAGTTTTCCTTAGCTGAGCAAGCAGGTAATTTCAGGTTACTGTTTTCAAAAAGTCTGAATATAGCTACTGCTTACTTGTTTTTCAGAACTATTTTTTGTTTGAATGGAAAGCAGCTTGTGAAGCACAATTGTATGAAGTGCATTTATTCAGTTGTCCTTTCAGACATTTTCTTCAGAACAAGTGAGAATGTATCTGTAATAAGATATAATTCTCATTTTAATGCTAGATTATTCCTGGCTTTCTTTCCTATTTTTAGTTTGTGTATCACCAATAGGAGTTGGTTGGTAGTGGGTTTTTCTGTCATGTGAGGGGGTGTCAGGGTAATAGAGGGCAAAGGAAGGGGGGGGGGGGGGGGGGGGAGGGAAATAAAAAAAAATGACTGTAACCTTTGATTCTTGCAGTGCTAATGTTTTAAATGTGTTTTGTGTTTTATGATACAGGGTGAATCTGAACTTTTTCTTTTATGTGCCTTTTTTAGATACAGTTTTATCTCTGTGCTGTATGGGTTCCTGTGCCTGTGCAGCAGTTAATTTCAGCCTGTTGGCTCTTTATATTAGTATGGGGAATATCTATTCCTTTATGCTATTCTTATAATACTAGGTTTACAGAAATTTATTTGACAAGTGGGAAAATATCTACCCAGTGTAATCATTTAACTTCATTTCCAGATCTTCAGTTCATTAGCCAACTTGGCTAAAACCTTTAAATTGTACCTATTCTATTTGCTTTGAAGTTTTGTAGCATTTCTGTTGTTGTTGGCAAAGTTTCTTCTGTTAGTATTGTGTTCCCCTGAGAGAATATGTAGCTTGCAAGAAATCTTACTGGTATCTGGACAGCAATACCTCCAGCTTTGTATTACGCTTTGTTGTGCCATAATAGTTTTATGTCTATTTCCATTTGACACCTAAGTCACTAACTTATTGAAATAACTGTTTTCCTTTTTTAAACCCTCCTTATTCAGACTGCACATGAAAACAAAATAATTTTCTTATTAGTAGAGGTCATTTTGAATATTAAAGTTACTTTAGTTGTCCTGGAGAGATAATTTTACTGCTCTCCTCTCCATGAGAATTTCTTCCTTTTAAAGGAAAAATCTGTTGTGGATGAATGGAAGGTGTGATGGCAGTAATATTCTTGTATCTTTAATCAAAACCCTTTCCATAGTCGGAATATTGTCTCTCTCTGGCTTTGTAAGTTTTGAGAACTTATAATTATGTTATTCCTGATTAGTTGTCTTTTGCTTTGGTGTTTTAGGGTTTTTTTTTTAAAAGATGTATAGCTGTGGACAATTTGATTCTTTGCCATAGAACATCAGACATCAAATATAAGTTGATATTGAGAGCGCAGCAAAAGTGACATTGACACTGGCATAAGCGTGACAGTCCACATTCCAGTTATTTCTAAACCTATTTTGTCTTCATCATGGTTATTGTTTCAAATCCCAGAAGAGAGTATGTGTACGTTAAAACACATCTAGGTCATAGTGTCAGAATAGTCTTGCAATAAAATGGGAAGTTTTCTGTCAATTTCATATAAGAAGAGACATTTTTGGTCTCTTATAAAGTTGAGGAATCAATGTATGCGTCTGGATTGCCGTTTTCATACCAGTTCTTCCCTTTGTTGCAGTTGATGGGCAAATTGACAGGAATTACATCATGCTTGTGAAAATATCTTCAAGGCATCTTTTCTTCCCACCTATAATCAGTTTGCTTGATTTACAGATGAGACAGCTGTTAGCTTAGATTCTTTATTCATCTAGATACTGCTGCAGATAGGAGTGACTGTAACTGTATTTCATTATTCTTTTGCTACTGTTGAAGCTTTTACAGTTAGACACAGATGTTGCACAAAGAGAAGCAGGCCAAATTTTGCTAGCTTTCAAGAAACAAGGGCTTTACACAAAGCATAGCTGATTTCTGGAAAATTAGAGAAACTCAGTTAAAGGAGTCGAACATCCGAAAAGAAGGGTGGACAGCGTTTGTGTTCTTGCCTTTACTGGTCATTTCGTGTTTCCTGCTTCTTGAAATTGTTAACCTGGATGCCTGGCCTTCCATTTCAGTGGAAACAAAATCACAGAATCACTGAATGTCCCTGGCTGGAAGAGACCTCCAAGATCATCCAGTCCAGCCCTAGACCTAATAGCACAAGCTTGACACTGGATCATGTCCCTAAGCACCAGGTCCACGTGACATTTAAGCGTATCTGGAGATGGTGACTCCATCACTTCCCTGTGCAATCTATTCCAATGCCTGACAACCCTTGTAGTGAAAAAATGCTTCCTAATATCTAACCTAAACCTCCCCTGGCGCAGCTTGCATCCATTCCCACTGGTCCTGGTCATCACCAGGGAGAAGAAGCTGTCCCCCTCATTGTTCCAACCTCCTTTCAGGTAGTTGTAAAGAGCAATGAGGTCTCCCCTCAGCCTTCTCTTCTCCAGACTAAACAACCCCAGCTCCTTCAGCTGCTCCTCATAGGGCTTATGCTCTAGGCTCTTCACAAGCCTCGTTGCCTTTTTCTGGACACGCTTCAGCGCTTTTATGTGCCTCTTATAGTGAGGAGCCCAGAACTGAACACAGTATTCAAGGTGTGGCCTCACCAGCATCAAATACAGGGGGATGATCACCTCCCTGTTCCTGCTGGTTACAGTGTTCCTAATACAAGCCAGGATGCCATTGGCCTTCTTAGCCACCGGTGCACACTGCTAGATCATAGCTAGTCAACTGTCAATCAATACCCCCAGGTCCTTTTCCAACCTGCTGCTTTCCAACCTCACATCACCAAGTCTGTAGCTAACCATGGGGTTATTATGACCCAAGTGCAGGACCCAGTACTTGGCCTTGTTGAACCCTATACAGTTAACCTTGGTGCACTGATCTAACCTGTCTAGGTCCTGCTGTAGAGCTTCTCTACCCTCCAGCAGATCAACACACCCACCTAGTTTGGTGTCATTTGCAAACTTACTGAGGGAGCATTCAGTCCTCTCATCCAGATCATTAATAAAGATATTAAAGAGATATTAAGAGACCCTAGTCCTGAACCCTGGGAAACACCACTTATGACCAGATGCCAGCCAGATTTAACTCTGTTAACTACCACCCTTTGGGCCCAGCCATCCAACCAGTTTTTTTATCCAGTGCACAGTGCATTTATCCAAGGCCAGAGCCACAAGTTTCTGAAGGAGAATGCTGTGGGAGACAGTGTCAAAGACCTTACTGGAGTCCAGGTAGACAGTGTCCACAGCTCTTCCCTCATTCACCAGGTGGCTCACCTTGTTGTAGAAGGTTAATCAGGCAGGACCTGCCTTTCGTAAACCCATGCTGAGTGGGCCTGATCCCCTGGTTGTCTTGTATATGCTAAGTGATGACACTCAAGATGACCTGCTCCATAACTTTCCCTGGCATTGAGGTCAGACTGACAGGTCTGTAGTTCCCAGGATCATCCTTACAACCTTTGTGTAGATGCATATCACATTTGCTAGCTTCCAATCACCTGGGACCTCCCCAGTTAGCCAGGACTGCTGATAAATAGTGGGGAGTGCCTTGGTGAGCAATTGTACCAGCTCCTTAAGTACCCATCAGTGGATCTCATCTGGTCCCGTAGACTTGTGCACATGTGTGACACAAAAGGTCATTGATAATTTCCTCCCAGACTGTGGAGGCTGCATTCTGCTCATCCCTATCTTCCAATTCAGAGAGCTGGACCCCCGAGTAGCAATTAGCATAAGAATAAGACCATCCAAGTCAGTGCTAAAGAAACTCTGAAGGCGTAAACCTGAAATTAAAGCTGTATTATTGCGAGATGAATAAAAATACTGATGAGTTCTGCTTAAAAGTAAAATGACAGCAAATAGGCACAGTCACAATGTGTGAAATATTCAGTATATTCTGAGTATATTTATTAGAAAAGTGTAGGAAAAATTTCATGGGATGTTTCTATTCTCTTAGTCTCAATAAAATTCTGTTTATACTGTATATGTTTTTCAGCTAAAACCAGGGCATGGTGTTCTCTTGTCCAACTTTTTCCCTTTTATTTCCTTTTTTTCCCTATTTATTCACACATTTTTTTCTGAGAATGTGGAATTTTTTTGTGTTTCTTGAAGGAAGAACATGTTTTCTGCAGCTGAGAAAAAAAGTAGCTTTTCTTCCAAAGTACTCAAAAACAGCTGTCAAACATCAGATTTTGTTTAATGTTGCTTTTTGTTTGGGCTTTGCATTAGCAGATGGGAGCCTAGCTTGTTCAATTAGCAAATTTCCATATTCAGCAACTGATTTTAGAACTTGTTTTATGTTCTAAGAGATGTTAAGGAAGTGTTATTGTGTTAATAAGTCGTTAATTTTAGGCTGTTGTTTGTCTAGGTTTTTAGCCAGGTTCTTGACAAAGATGGCAGCCAACAACGCAGTGCTGAACAGACTGGAACAGAAGGGTGCAGAGGCTGATCAAGTTATTGAATACCTCAAGCAACAAGTTGCTCTGCTCAAGGAGAAAGCTAGTAAGGAATTATCTATCTTACAATAAATTTGTTAACCAGGTGGTTAACATTAAATGCTTGTTCTAAAAAATGAGAACATGGACAACTTCATTTGTCCTTTTTCAGCCTTTTAAGTGTGTTTCAGGTTCTCCAAGGTAAAGCTTGTAATAGTAGCACCACCTCATTGTCCTCTGGTTTGTGGGATTTTTTGAAGCTGCTCATTCTGAAATAGAATAGGCAGGAATGAGGAAAGACTAAAGACAAAAACAGATAATGGAAATTTGATAGCATATTATTCCATTTGGGGGAAGAAAGGGAGTTAGGAAGAATGAGACTATGCATTTGCCTGATTGTGTTACTGCTTTTTCTCCACTATGGGATTCTCTCAAAAGTTGTCATACCTTCAACTTTGGTATTTTGTACATATTGGAATCAGTGAATGAAGGTGCTCCATGTTACAAACTTGTTCAGATTTTTTCTGATAGGTCTCTTGGGATTTTTCTTTTTGAGTCTATTTGGGGGACTGAGAAGCTAGTATATTGCGAGGCAACATGAATACATGAGTATTGTAAAAATGGCTGTTTCAACAGAAAAAGGAATAAAAAATACTTCTGATTACATACTCCTTGAAAGTTTCCTCTTTTTTGGTGTTTGGCTTACCATGTTTCACTTATTTCATTCAAAAATTAGTAAACCAACCCTCTGTTTTTCCAAATGATGAATGCTAATTATTTAAACCTGTCGTTTTTAGTATAGTGTCAACTCTAGTCTTACAGGCATCTCTCCGTGAAGAGAAGAAGCTCCGTGTGGAAAATGCTAAACTGAAGAAAGAAATTGAAGGTCTGAAACAGGAACTGATTCAGGCAGAAATTCGAAATGGAGGTGGGGAAAACGTCATGTTCTCATACAACGTAGATCTAGTTAGGGCAAAATATGATCAAACTATCTTAATTCTTCTTGCTTGATATCTTCCTGTATGTGGTTCTGTGGCAGGTTGCTTAATTCCAACATTTTAGTAAGCTGAAATCCTAACAGTAACAGGTACATATGTCAAGTCTTCATCAGACATGGAACCGGTTCTTTGTACGTTTTTGTACAGTACCTGTCACAATAAGCCCTGAATTTGATGGATGACAATGGCTTTGCATAATACTTCAGAATTTGATGCATGTTTAACGCTTCTTGATACTCTTGAGTATTTAATCTAGCATGACTGAAAAATCCTTATGGAAAATCAAGCCATAGTTCAAAGTACAGATGGCCAGTGACTCATTAGAAAATCTGTGGTAATGTAAAATTCGAAACAATGTGGTCTGAATTTTTTATTCCATGCTTTAGTGAGACCAGCCTTTCATTGCACTGATTTTCCTTCTTTGCACTCCTCTGTGTAGTTGTGTTCAGCTCACATAATAATTATATAATTTGTATTAAAAAAGAACTGAGAAAAAACAAAACTGAAGTTTCATATCCAGTATTTCTTCTTTAAAATAATTTTTAAAGAAAGTGTCTTCTGCCCTCAACAACTGTTTCTATTTTTACCTCTACTGTCAGTATTGTAAATTGGGTGAGATAACATCCAGTGTAGCTGGATGCTAGCATTCAAGCGTATTGAATATTTTACTGGTAAAACAATACGTTCACTCTTCAGATACTAGTATTTTATAAATGCAGAGACTTTTCTTTCTCCTTTGGTCATGAATAAAGCCCTTTCATGTTTATATTTCTCCATTGTCTGTTAGTCTGCAGCAATTCTTGACCAGTATGGGATGTTTCACAGAATCTCTGTTATGCCTGGGAAAGAGGTCTCAAGGTATATAATTTTTTTCCAAGATGGGAAAGGTTTAGGAAATTAATATTTAGCTTGACAAGTATCTTAGCTAATTTACTTAAAAGATAGTAGGACTAAATTTACATGTTTTCTTTTGAAGTTAACTATTGTATGTTAGCACTGACAGGATTAAGTAGTTGAGCACAGAAATTAGATGGACACGAAATATCTAAAATATCACTTGAGATATTTTTCAAAAATCTGAGAAAGAAAAAGCATTTCCACAACTACTTAGCAAAACAGGAAGCAAGTGGTTGTTCGTACAACAAATCTCAGTTTCAAGTTATTTTTGGAAACTGTTTATATGAACATAAATTGTGCAAGTCTCTGTAGTGTTGAAGAGAGCAGATACTGACAAACCCAGTGCAGTTCTTCAGGAAAGTTAATGTCTGAAGTGTAAAAAAAGAAGCATGTGTGCAGAGTGGAGAAATGTATAATAGTGAAAATAGAAGGATTTGCTGAACAGTAATTAATCATAGAGCAGTCCAGGTTGAAAGAGACGTCAAAAGATCATCTCATCTGACCTTTCTGGAAAAGGGAGCCTAGATGATGTTTAGCGCACTGATTGATGCTTAGTCAGTACAAGGATTTGATAAAAAGCCTTAAGGAGATTATTGAAGTACAAAATGTAGAAAGGGGGTGATTCTTAAGCTTTCATCTGGTAAGACTGATAGTGAGATGGAGGACAGGCTGAGGGAGTTGGGGTTGTTCAGTCTGAAAAAGAGAAGGCTCCGGGGTGACCTCATAGTGGCCTTCCAGTACCTGAAGGGGGGCCTACAGGAAAGCTGGGGAGGGTCCTTTTACAGGGGCTTGTAGTGAGAGGGGTAATGGTTTTAAGCTGAAAGAAGAGAGATTTAGCTTAGAGATCAGGCGTAAATTGTTCAGTGTAAGGGTGGTGAGACACTGGAACAGGCTGCCCAGAGATGCTGTGGGGACTCCATCCCTGGAAGTGTTCAAGGGCCAGTTGGATGGGGCTCTGAGCAGCCTGTTCTAGTGGAAAGTGTCCCTGCCCATGCAGGGGAGTTGGAACTCGATGATCTTTAAGGTCCCTTCCAACTCCAAAAATTCTGTGAGATGATGCCCACAAAAATAAGTATGAAGGTAACATGGAGAAGTCAGGGAAGTGAGGAAATGAGCACATAATTTCAGGGCTGCAGGTAATTTCCTAGGCTGGGATTATTCAGGCTCATTTTCTTTAGTTAATCAGAAGAAAGAGCTGAGGAATGATCTGACTGCAATATGAAAATTATTTTGTGCATAGCGAATTACCAAATACTCTCCAGTATGACAAGACCTAGTAGCTAGAAATTGAAACTAGACAAAAATAAATGAGAAATGGAGAGTTCCTAGCAAAGATAAATAGACATTGAAATAAACTACAAAAAGAGGTGGTGTTTGCATATGTGGTTTTTTTATTTAGCACTTTTTCCCATTTGCAAAAAATGTGTCATCAAAGGCATTGTTCTTAACTGATGAGAAAAATCATATATAGCTGGAGTTCTAAAATGTGTTTTGTAATGTTCACTACTTCACTACTTAGCAGTTGTGGTTCTGGTATTTTTCAGTTATCTCTACCTTATAATTTGTGTTGGAAACTTAAAAATGTCAGAGCATTCAAAGTTTTGGTATCCCTTCTAACTTCTGTGGTTTTGATTTTAGTTAAACAGATCTCAGTTCCTCCTACTACAATGGTTTCTACAGCATCGTTTTCAGATGATGTTCCACAACCTACAGCCGTCACATCGTCTGGTTCCAAAGATCAAATTAAATGTCAAGATGAAGAAAAGAAAAAGAAGGAAAAAGTAGAAAAAAAAGGTATGTCAGTTTTCTTAGCTGTGGTGTACAGTTAAGGCATTCACTTCATGCAAGTGCTTTTACATCATTTTCGGCACAGAAAAAAACCAGTTTGTCCAGTCACAGTAGGAGTCATGTGCTAGCTCTTAAAACCTTGGAAGTACTGGAAGCTAATGAAGGTCATCAAGTAAGCTGCAAATTCTAACTTTAATGGGATACATGCCAATTTTTTTATGTGACTGAACTACCTTATTTCAAACAAAACCCAGGCTGCCTTCCTCCAAGCCCCAAAAAATATCACAAAAGGAAGAAAACAAAACCAAAATACACAAGCGCAAAGGAGAAAATAAAAAGGGGGTGGGGTAAAGAGAAGGACACAAAGTTAAGAGTTTTTGGCAGACTGGATGACTTTCTTTTCTGAGGCTTAGTTAGATTTATTTTCCCTGACATAGAAACAGTGCAAGCAAAAGGCAAAGACCAGCTTAGAAAAACAGCTTGAAAGCAATAGTAACATAACATAATGCTAAAGGAAGAGTGCAGAATTACAGTTTTGTGCATCCTTTAAGTATGGTGCTTTTGTTTATCACTGGAAAAATTCTTAAGGCAGCGAAGTTTCATCAGAATTGATCAGATGCATCTGTATCAACGCTTGTGAAGTTGTGTGGCTAAGAGGAAGTACTGGATAAAGGACACAGGTAGATGACATAATCTGGTTTTGGCAACAAGGAAGAAATGTAGATTATTATTTTTTTTTAATACCTTTCCTTCCATTTTTCTTTTTTAGCTGTCTGAATTGACAGCTTATCTTATAAGACAACTTGTCTTATAATTTGAACTCATATTACAATCGTTCTCTTACGAAAATTATTAATTTGCTCGAAATTGATTTCTACAGCTTTTCAGAATTTGGATATTATGCTGGTAGGGCACTGTATCCTGTTGATTTTTCTGCTGAGCTGTACACAGGCTTATAAGCTACTTCATTTTTTTTATGTGCTGCAGCCCTCGACACATCAGTATTCCACAGAGCTATAAATACAAAAGCAGAGGCCATGTGTCATGTCAGACAATTAACTGTTTTCTTCATGTATTCAGTGGCTGCATAGCAAGTATTCAGTTGGTAAGAAAGAAGTGTATTTGCCTTCTGTTTCCCCTCATCTTATACAAGTATCTTGAATGTGGAACGCAATGTGTTTCACTTTTTCCTTACAGTGACTGTGTTTGGAAAAAGGTGAAATATAGCATGAACTTGAAATAGAAGCCCTGAACAGGCTGTTTCTGTGAAGTTCATCTCCCGTAGGTATAGTGTTTAACAGTCATTGTAGCTAATACACAGTTTGGTTTTTAGTCCTGAAATTAATAAAATTGAGATATCTCAAATCCTTTTGCTTTCTGTCACCTATCTCATCAGTTTTCTGTCTGGTTATTCCCATATTGTTTGTTCTAATTCTTAAAAACTTAATTTGTGAGGCTTCTCTGGATATTGATTCTGTGCTGACATGGACGCTGGCCAGTGGATTGCAGTTCTCTCCTTAGTCTGCAGCATTGAGAGGGATGTTTTCTGTCCATCTGTGTATGTGCTGTGTACGGACATACATCTCTGTGTTCTCTTTGCCTTGTTTGGTGACAGACTTCCTTCCTCGAAAGTGAAAAAATTGGGTGGTAGAAGCTGATTGTTTCGGCTATAGACTTAGAGAAATGTCATGAAGTGGGGAAGAGTGGGGAATGACACCAAGGATGAATATGGCAGGTCTTTAAAAATGGTCTTAGGTATTGAATATTATCTATTTTGACAGCATTTTTTGTCAGTTTTTCTTCAGTTATTGTATATATGACTGATTTTACTAATATAATTGTAATATATTGAAAATTAGATTAATAAAACTCAGTCATAAACACTAGGGGTTTTTATTCATCGTATATGAACTGAAATAGTTATGAAGAGCTATTGCTTATGTTCAAAAAATACTGCTGCTTTATTATTTAATGTATTGTTTAATTTTAATCCTGTACTAGAGCAACAATAGATAGAATCAAATTATGTGCTCCGTCCACTTTTCCTTTTTGGCTCCCAAAAGAATGGAATGTAATTTACATTAATTTGTAAGTTATCTTGGATGAAAGAATAATAGAATATACTTATTTTAAGTAAGTACTTCTTAGACATTCTTAACCTCCTGCCCCAATATAGAGATTATAGTTGTTAAACAAACCTTGAATGTTGTTTAAGCAAGGGAGACTGATACACAAGCTAGATGTAACTTGCTCATCTCAGGAGGACTATCTAAATAAGCAACTGAGTATGGGGAGTATTACTTTATCAGTTTTTTACTTTACAATATAGACTCCCCATCAGTGGAACCTTGTAAGCCATGACTATTTTCACACACAAATATATTTTGGAATTGAAGAATGTTAGCTAAGGCCATCTTGAAGGGTTGCTTTGCAACTGTAAGGATGCAGTTGCAGTGATTCTGCATTGTTTCCAGTCGGGAGCTGTTGTTAAGCTCTAGTAACCTGATGACTTGGGATTGTCTAGTTTCCCTTTGCTGGTGAAACACCCCTGCAAGGCTTACTGGTAATTGCTAATTATTAAAACAGTACTCTCAGGCTTATTGATATGGGCTCTGGCAGAGTGTATCTGTCACTTACATGTTAGCTACAGCTAAAGTTCAGGATTACTTCATTTTGCAAACAAGAGAATACCTCTGTCCTAAGGTGGTAATTATGTGTAGTAACAATCTGAATTGGAGTGTGTATGATGGTTCTGCACTGGAAGCTAGTAAAAGAGGTGCAAATTCTTTACTCTTCTTGTGTTTTACCCTGGATTTACACTTGCTTCTGAGATTGTAGCTCATGTTTCCCTTGCAATAATCATGTGCATTATTGATGCTTTTAAAAAAAATGTTTATTTCTTTAATAGGTGATAAGAAGGAGAGGAAACAGCAGCCAGCTGCTGGAAGTAGTGACGCAAAACCTGTAGATGTTTCTTGTTTGGATCTTCGTGTTGGTTGTATTATTACTGCCAAAAAACATCCAGATGCAGACACTCTGTATGTTGAAGAAGTGGATGTTGGTGAAGCAAGCCCAAGGACTGTTGTCAGCGGTTTAGTGAAACATGTTCCTTTGGATCAGGTATTTACAAAATAATTTACTGATAGCTTTTCCTTTCCTAAAGTATCTTAAGACCTTAATCTGTTTATAGGATTTTTTTTTTAACTGCTAAAAGATTTTTACAGGCATGAGAACAAAAATAAAATGCAAATGCAGGTCATGCTTAACAACATTTGCCAGAAAATGGAGAAGTACCCTTACCCCAAATCAATTCCTTTTTGCTTGCATGGTTTCTATCCTAGTATTTTATTCTGGCTCCTCTGTGATGCTACTGGTACACAGTGGGCTTCTAAACCAAACAAATGCAACTCTCCCTTTAGGTTTCCTACTATGTAATAGAACCCATAATAGCTTCTTTGCTGTTATCCAAACTTGGGAAACGTTTGCCTTCCAACTTCCTTTATAGCCTATCAAAGCATTTGACGTTGAGTAGAGCAAAGAGCATGTAAATTTAACTTAGCTGGCAATGAGCAGCTTACATAACAGTGGAATACAAAAATGCATATTCTTGCTTCTTGTCTGGGAGTCTGCCTCTGTGCTTATTTAGTTGATACACTTCTGTTTAACATGCATAGTTTATATGTCTTGGAAACAAGCAAAGACTTGAAGATTACATTTTCCTTTCACACCTCTTTTGGAGAGTTAGTGGAAGGGAGGAATTGACTGAAGGCTGCTTTAAAATTCAAATGCAGGCTTGGCAATTAAAGCAATATAGTGTACAGCAACTGCAAAATAGGTTGTGAAGGAATTGATCTTAGTGTGGAAAAGCTACATTTTCTCAAATGCCTTTTCAGTCTCTGTTCCTGCCCTGTCCCTGTTGTGAGACTGCAAATGTAGGAGGCAACTAAATTTGATTGTTTTTATTATACAGAAAGTTATTGAACTGAAAAAAATTACTGAATACAATAATTGTTCTAAACTTATCACCGAGTAGTGTCCGGTTACTGGATTTTTAATGGCCAGAAATTTGAATTCCACAATTTTAGCAGTGAAGGAGTGTAGAAAAAAACATATTAAAAGCCCTTCTACCTAAATTTATGAACATTAAGTATACAGAATGCAGTGGCAGTAACAGTCCTTTTTCTTTAACCTGCTTTCTTTCTGGAAAAAATAATCCAAAGTACTCATTAACAGAGAATTAAGGATCTTTCTTGCACATTCTTTGGAAAAAATTATTTTGTGTGTCTGGTTTTGGTTTGGGCAGTTCTGTATTGGTAAATTCTTAGGGCAAGCTCTAATTCTTGTGTTTTCTGAAGTGTTAAAAAACGAGTGCCTGGCATGTGACTAGTGCCATATACTAAAAAAAAAATAATGCATTGGATTGCATACTGTAGACATAATTCACAAAAAATTCAGCTATTTATGATTGCCATGTTTGATGTAGTAATTTAACAGTGTTTGAGGCTGCAGTATTTGTATAATCTGATTTTACTTTTGGTTAGGAAACACAATGAGTATCTTCATTAACATTTCAGTATACAGCATGTTTTTTTGTGGGTTTTTTTTACCTCCTGAAATCCCTTTTAATCTAAGAGATCCTCACATCAATGACCAGAAGTGAAAACAAGAATTCAAGATACTTAATCTTGTCGAGAAGAAGCCACCATCAGCCTCCAGAAACACTTAGCTTACAACCATTCTTTATGAGAGAAAGCTTTACAGCTGTATCTGTTATGAACTATATAGTCTTGTTTCATAGAATTATAGAATGGTTTGGGAGGGAAGGGGCTTTAAAGGTCCTAAAGTTCCAACTCACCTGCATGGGCAGGACACATGCCACTGTACCACATTGCTCAAAGCCCCATCCAGCCTGGTGTTGAACACTTCCACCTGTGCTGGTGTTTCACTACCTAGATGGCTTAATCTTTTTTCTTTCTAGATCATTGTTTAAGAGTTAGTGATGTCCCTGCAGGAATTAGTAACTAGTACTGGCATTTATATTTACTTTTCTTAGATAAAGTTGTAATTGTTTATATCTACTTTTAATCTAATTTTCTTTGTCTAGTCTGCAGGGAAGATTAGTCTCTATAAATCATAAAGAGCAGTGACTGCAGCATGATTGTAAACTCATTTGCACATTCTGTCTAATATAAGGCACCTTTATTAAAGTAAACAATTTACTTTTTTTTCTCTGCTTTTGTAGCTTTAGACTTCAAGGCTATGTTAAATACTGCTATGTTTCTTTACAGATAGGAAACAAAACTGGTGACTTGTAAATTTGCTGACAAACGTGAAATCTGGAGAAGAATATAATAAATTGAAGAGGGCTTTTTGTTGCTATTGGGATTGCAACTCATTGTGGCTTTAAAGTAATCAGTGTGTTGGTTTTAACTTGTATTCACTAGCCGTTGCAGTCTGTCATAGCTGTTTTTGAGATACAGAGGGATAGCTAGTTGATAACCAGTTATACAGGTAACTTCAAGGATTACTTAAGAAAAAGATAAATTTAACATTTGTGCTTCAGGGATAAGGTCTTGGGGTTTTTTTGTATGGTAAACCTCAGGATTAACATCTCTTTCTTTTAGTTTCTTTTACAGGATTAACATCTCTTTCTTTTAGTTTCTTTGTTTTATTTCTTCCCCCAACCCCATGCTTCATTTTACCAGCATGTTGGGAAAATGTATTGTTTTATTCTGAATGTGAATTAGCTGTGTGTCCAACCATAGAAAGTGTAGCAACTAACATTTTGGCTGGAGGGGGTTCAGGTTTATTCCCATGTTTTTTGTTTTATATTTTTAATTCTGCCCAATCTTGTGTATCTGTCAGGAAACTTCTCAGTATATTTGTACAGTCACTTTTAAAGAACTAGATTGTTATTTTTGTTCCTCTGATTTGCAGGGTTACAAGAAGTGGCCATCAGTAGAGTAACTGGATCTGACTCTTTGTGGCTGACACAATTCAAGCTTATATTTGTTACTTACTGTAAAAAAGATCTAAGAGCAATGCAGATAATGATACTTTAAAATCCAATTCCTTGATCATTGATAAATATTTTTGGAGGTCTTCTTATATATGAATACAGAGGGGTTAAGTATTGTAATTGAAGCTTTGTTTTCTGGAAAAATTACAGTAAGGCCCTTCTCTAAAAATCAGCACAACCATTCTAAAAAAAACCAACACAACAAAAAACAGAAAAAAATTCTGCATTGTTAGGAAGCATTTATTTAGATTTATTTTCTTCTTTTTTTTCCTCTCTCTACTTAGGGAATTGTCATTTATCTTTTAGACAGTTTAAAAATTAAATCATTTATAATAAGAAGGGAAAAAAACCCTTGAAATAGAAATGTTCTTGTTTTCGCAGACCATCTCGGGGTGGGCTCTTTTTGTTTTGTAGAACTTGTCAGTTTTCTTACCGTTTGTTTCTGAAATCAATGCACATACCTTAGTATTCGAGCAGTTTTTCAAAAGCATTGGAAGATACTTAATGGTAAAAGTGATGGGATAATGTGTATTTTTGAAGTGTTGAGTAATACTTCTTAATTTTGTAATAGTGATGAATGTCTTATACAGAAATCCAATGCTATATATATAAACACAGGCCACTGTGATTGAACAGAAAGGAATGATGTGAGGCTGGTTTGATTTTTCCTTCCTGTTACTTTGATGAAGATCGTGATCTCAATTTGTGTATTAATGCAGTCTGGTTTCCTCAGTTGTATGATCTGTAATTAAAAAAACAGTGCTCTGAAGTCTAGGATTTTTTTTCAGTTAGTTACAATTAAAATTGAGTACCAAATGTAGAAATCTTGTTTCTTTTGCTGCATATTCATTTACTATTGTTATTCAGTGCTGGATAATGTGTATGACTGGCATTTCAGAGTCACTGACATCTTACAGACATTTCTTGGATTTAATTTTTATCCGGTTTGAAAATGTAGTTTATTTTCTAGGCTAAAGTGTGGCAGTTTCCCCTAACAAAGTGTTTCCTCTGGCTTACTATTATAGTTTTTATTAAAATAAAGCAACAAAAGAAGAAACATAGTTTTACAGTTTTGCACTAACAAATTACACTGCAGAGTATACACAGCCATTTTCAGTGGTTAAAAAAATTCTAAATATTTGAGTTAAATAAGATAAAATTTAAGAATCCAGTGAGCTAACTCTGTAAAATATCTGGATACTTCCAAAATGCAATTTAGAATTCCTGTCTATGATGTAGTCTAATCTGTAGAGATGATGATGATGATCATGATGATTATTATTAAATGGAAATTGTTTGGCCAATAGTGCTCTATTGAAAGTATACTGAACTGGTCATCTAGAATGACTAAAGGTGGAATGCAAGAGAAATGCATCACCTGGTTTTTTGATTTCTGAATTACAATATTTTTTTTGTATTTCCATAAGTGTGTTCAACATTCATTACTCACTGGTGTCACAACAACAGCGTAATAGAGGCCGCCAGAAGTCAGGAGGCTTCCTACTCTTAGATGTTTTAAATATTTTTTACTTATGTGCAGACACTAAAATTCTGTAACTGTTGTTGTATACTTCTCTAATCCATGTTAAGGTCTCTTCGTTGCAATTCTTTTGTTATAACAAAATAATTAGAGTTCCTAAAATGTGTGGCATTTAAGTACTCACATCCTTCTGTTTTCCTCCCTCAAGATGCAGAATCGGATGGTCATACTTCTCTGTAACTTGAAGCCTGCAAAGATGAGAGGAGTATTATCTCAAGCAATGGTGATGTGTGCCAGCTCTCTGGAAAAAGTGGAAATTCTTGCTCCCCCACCCGGGGCAATACCTGGGGATAGAATCACTTTTGAAGGTTTTCCTGGTAAGTAGGTATTGGGGAAATTGGAGCAAATAGGTATGCCAAGGTGACCTCAGTGTTGAAGCAGATAAAACAGTATTTTAAAGTTGGTTGCATTTTTTATTGACATTTCCTGCAGTAGTTATGTTAAAACTGTATTATTAGCACACTAAGACTGTGTAAATAAGGAATTGAAAATATTTAACCACCTGGCAATAACTGGAAAATACAGGAAAATAAACATAGCTCAAAAAATTTGTATAGTACTTTAATATAAAATTTGCCACTTTCTTTAAGTGTCAATAAGTGTTTCTGCTTTGGAAATGTATGGACTTTGCAAGTTACAATAAGCAAATATAAAGCATCTTTCCTGATTTCTCTCTGTAAGTGATGAGTAAGTTCCTTGATTCTAGCTCCTCCCCCTAATGAAAGTGGCAGAACTTGAGATAGCCCTTTTTTTTTTTTTTT
>NW_009954313.1:1472709-1475275 GCF_000747805.2 Chaetura pelagica | reverse complement strand
TTTTTTTTTTTTTTTTTTTTTTTACTGTGGAGACCAAAGGGATGGAGAGGATTGGAGGGAGTGGAAATCTATTTATGAGTATTAAAAATTTTTTTTGCTTGCTTGGGAGGAAATTACTCTGTCTTTAAAGACAGACACTGGACTTCTTTTCACATTTAATTAAATCAATAAATGTGGTTTCTTTTCAGAATATAAATGAGAATATAATAAAAATTAAACTTTCTCAAAATACTATTTTCATCCATTTTCCCACTTCATCCACCTCCCACTCATCTATGAAAATGATTAGTTTTTGATTCTGCATATTGGGCACTCCACTAAGCCTCACGGATGTGGCATGTTGAAAAACGTGTATATATGCATTGTAGATTGTAGTCTAAAATATGGCAACAGTTTCCTAATGTTTCATAAATAGCTGCTCAGGAAAATTGGTAGGTAAGTAATCTCTTACTTAGCTAATCACTAACTTTGAAAATGTCCTAATGCTTAATATAGGGCAAAGTAGAGTGATGTATCTCCTAGTTACCTAAAACTTATTTTAAAGAATTTTAAAACTTGTGATTGAAGTATTTTGAAGTGAGTAGGAAAATGCAAGGAAAAAAAGACATTGATGGATGCAGACTTGCAAAATCATTTTGACTTCTGCTTCTGTGATGTAATTTGTGGTGTACTTGTCTCTCGTGTATTGCATTTTTAAAATAAGATATTAATACTGTTCTTGGGTTACTTTAGGGTTTTTAAAAATTTCTTTTAGATAGAGACTAAGATTGTTGCCACTTACCTTCTTCTCCAGGTGATTTAACAACTTTTAGTAGTTTTGGTTCTACCCTCTCCAAGTCCAATTCCTTCTACAGGTATTGGTTGTGGGGTTTTTCTTTTCCTCCTTTTTCCTTTTTTCTTTTTTTCTCATATTCCTGAAAGGGCGAAAGGCAGTGGGAGACTGGAAAACTGTTTCTCTGTTTTTAATGATGTTATATATTTACCTTCTGCTCACCTTGTTTGTGTTAAAATGTCATGTGCTTCTTAGCTGTTGCCGCTTCAAATGCAGTCTGGCACTTCACTGATATTTTCATCAAAAGGGTAGAATCCTTGCCATGTCAGATGTCATTTAATTTCAGTGCTTAATTGTAACCATTTGTATTCTGATAATTTTTTAAAGAGAAATTTTAAAGCATAAAAATTCCATTTGAGTCCTTGAAATGAAAACAGAAAGGACAGCTGGGTCTTATTTTAGTTTGAAGTATGAAAGTCTATGAAGCAACAGAAGCAGCAGCACCAACAATAAAGCAACTGTAAAACACACACAGCTGTCTCTCAAGCAGCTTGGAATGAGATTATTTTTAATCCTTCTTTCTCCTCCATTAAAAATATTCATGAGATACAGGGTAATTTTATTTGGTTATTTTAGTAAACAAATGGTATCTTGATTTAGACAATTTGAATTTTTTTTTCTGGGGAAACCAAAGTGTTTTCCTAGAAGCACCTTGTGTGTTGCAGAGGAGTGACTTGAATGCTGTTTACTGGAGGAGTTGCCCTTAAGGGGACTTGAACACCCTTTTATGCTCCAAAATTTTACACTATCTATTTACCCTTAGTGGAAAAGATCTGATTTGTAAGCCATAGAAAAAATACTCCATCTCCTGTCTGTAAACACTATACTCTCATTCACAATATTTGCCGTAACACTCCAATAATTCCTGGAGCTTTCACAGCTAACTAACTGCTTCTTTCTAAGAGCAGTATAATTGATGCTATGACAAAATTCTTCAATGCAAAAATGCCACAGGAACCACAAATCTGTTATATAGTTAAATAATCATTATGATGTAGGAATCCCTGGCAATTTAGTTAATTATCTCTTTAAAAAAACCCTAAAACTTGAGTACAGTGGTTAGTCTGTATTTAACTAGCTTCATTAATCAAAGCTTTCGTATATGGATGCTTTCCTTCAGTAGCATAGTTATAATCTACAGTGGCCTAAGTGGTGTTTGTTAACTTTTTGTAAGGTCACATCACTGCATGTTTTTGCCCCTTCTTTTGCTGAGATATATTCTTCCAATAGTAACTGAGCCATTACAAAGTTAAGAGGCTTATTATGAGACTTCTTTCGTAATATTTAAGCAGCTAGACTGAGTGTTATGTTTAACAAAATTCAGGACCTATTATTTGGCTCTTTTTATTGAAGCTCATTAAACCACTACAAGTTTAAATTTATTTTATTTATAGAAATTCTTCTAAAGAATATTTTTTGGGAAGAAGAAATGCAATGAGGAGGAGTCATAGGAAAATGCGCAGCCTAAAGCTCTGGTAGTATTTAAAATTGGTGCCTGTGCTAATCTAATATGAGCTCACCACAGATCCCAAGGGAGATTGATGTAGGATTCTAAAGAAACTTATTTATTATTAACATCCAAAACGTGTTTTTAATAATGAAAGTCAGATTATTATTTTTTTTAGTGAAAAAAATCACTTGCATTTTATATTTGAGGAGGGGGAAGGAAATGCACAATGGATGGATCATTTAACATTCTGTTTAATGATTTCATTAGTTCATATGCATTCACTT
>NW_009954313.1:1456542-1472665 GCF_000747805.2 Chaetura pelagica | reverse complement strand
TGTGAAAATGCTCAATTAGCTCTAAAAGCCTAATTTATTAGTGGTGGTACTGATTTTTCTTTAAAATCTTAAGTGTAGTGTGGTTATGAAATGAGTCAGTTGCATTATTGAATCTTGTTCTGGCAAGGCTAGCCTACTTAACAGAGAAATCTGGCCTGGTCTGCTTCTCTTATGCAGTTACAGAAGCTACTGAAGTTAGGCCTGTCTATAGGCAGAAGTAGCTTAGTTTTGCAGTCACTGAGAATATGAGTAGATTGAAGCATTGAGCATATTTGAAGGAGAAAAACAGTAAGGCAGGCTGGAATGAGAAAAGTTCATTTAGCCACCTGTTGGTCATCCAGTTAGAAATACACCAACCAGTAATGAATTTCAGCGAGCTACTAGAATAGAAACATGTACATTAAAAATTCCTGTAACCTTGACATCCTGCTCACTTGGAGGATTCTTTATTTTCCTTTTGGAATTCCTGACTTTCCTCAGAAGATCTTAGGGAGGATGTATTTACTGGGATTTGATTTTTGATTCTTGCTTGTTCTGGAACTCAGGATTTTTATAGTTTGGGCAGAATGGTGTCAATATGGCACTCCAAGCAATTAAAAAATATATATAGTGTATCAACAGTGACATTGCATGGAAACCCTTTCAGCATTTCAATGTACTCTAATTGTATTTTTAAAAAGTCTTGTGGATTTTTTTATTTGTCCTGCCTGTGTTACAGCCAAGAGATCAAGAGCATCCAACAGCATTATGATTAAATAATTTTTTAAGTGGATTATCTTTTTTTCTTTAAGAGAATCTGCATTGTACTAAAATTAAGAGATTAAATTTACTAGACCTTTGAACAAAAAATAATTGCACTGCGAGTTGGTTGTCTTGCTTTTTCTAGGTTGTCTTTAGGCAGCAGTTTATTCTATATCTTTACAGCAAGAGAGCTTATTTAGCTTAATTGCTTTGTTCCTATACTTTGCACTTCGTTAAAAATAAGCACTATTGCACTATTTAAAAATAAGAAAATTATACCTCTGAAGTACTTCACTGTTCTATGTAATTTGTTAACAGTATTTCAGAACTTTAGTAGAAGAAGCCTGCATTTTGTGGTCTTTAGAAATAGTCAGATTTGCTATTGTAGTAGACTGTCAATTCCTCTAGGGCATAGGTACCTTATAGTGGTGTACACTTAGAAACAGGGAACTGAAACTTACAAAAATGATGCTATACATTGCTGAAATACAAGCTGACCTCTAATGCTTCTGTTATTTTAGGCATGAGTCTTTGTCATCAAATAGTACAAAAAGTAGCAAGACAGTGCTGAAAACTGAGGCTAAATTTATATGTCAGTATCCTAATTTTGGGGTATTCTTGTCTAAGTTCAGTATTTAGTAACTGTAAGGCCACCTGCCAAATTCACTTAATACCAAATGTTTATAAAAAGTAATTAGTTCCTAAAGTTAAGATGACTTCAAACATGTGTCTTGGAGACTGGTGTGTTTCTGTCATCCACATCTACTTAGGAATCCTTTTGATCTCTGGTAAATTATGTAAACTAACAACTAGGAGCAGTTTGATTCCTTCCTTTTGACACTATTTGTGGTCTGTTACTAATAATAATTTTTCCCGAGAGATCAGCATTTTGAGAGAGGCTCTGGAGACATTTGCTAGACATTCCCTTATTCTGACGAAAGCTTTTATTTTGAGAATCACAGATAATGCTTTCTTTCCCTTAAAGGTACGTGCAGTGATGTTATGTGGGTTGTCACAGATGGTGTACATACATGGAGCTCTTGCTCTGCTTTCTGTGTTGTGTGCTATTGGGTTGTTCTTTGTTTTGAAACAGGAGATCCTGAGAAGGAACTTAATCCCAAGAAGAAGATTTGGGAGCAAATCCAACCTGATCTTCATACCAATGACCAATGTGTTGCTACGTACAAAGGAGTTCCATTTGAAGTGAAAGGGAAAGGAGTCTGCAGGGCAGAGACCATGGCAAACAGCGGAATTAAATAAATAAATGGTTATTGGAAGCTTTTTCAGGTGTTGAATGGAAAGTAATGCAAGCACAATAAAAACCATGAATATATTACGCCTCTGAAATGCATGGCTGATACCTTTTTTGTTTGACTCCTCTTCCAGAGGTATAGAATGTGTTACACCTCCTCCATTTTCACAATTCAGCATTCTTAATGCCTTTGGGGTTAAGTGTTGTCAACCAACATTGATCGCTTAGTGCTCAAGACTTAATTGCCAAGGCTTGTTTATGGTAGAAGTACAGGCAAGCAAGGATGTTTTCTGGACAGCTAAAATTTTTAGAGTCTGTGGAGCAAGTGCATCTTAATAAGGAAACATTTCTGCCATGTTCCATGTGTGCTAGCTGCTCTTCAAGATGTGCAGGACTGGCAGTTGGTCAGTGAAGGCTATAATTGTCTTCATTCTTCTAACCACCTTTTAATAGTTTTCCCTTCCCTTGTTCCAGGCAGTTTCCAGATATGTTATAAGCCTCTGGAGCTTTTTTCTTGGCTGTGTTTTCTGCAGTCAATTGCAATGGGAAGATTAAACTATGGCCCTTTATGCTCTAAGATACACAAATTTACATACTTTTATATGCCACAGTTTAACTATTATAATATCAGTAAGATCAAAGCTGTCACTTTGCTAAAATAATTCTTTATCTAGTTCAGCTAGATATTTCCTCCAAAATGATAGATAGCACTAAGAATTAATGAATAGCAAAAAGAGTGCCAGAGCTAGTAAATACTGCCAAAAAAATGTTTCCAATACACAAACAGGTATAAAATTAATTGATTTTTTGTTTAATGTGTTTTTCTGCAATGATACTTTATAGAAACGATGCTTTGGTTATAACAGAAATAGCTTATTTGTTTTTTACAATTAGAATTATTTAATACTAGTGTAGTACAAGTAGCCATGGTTGCTATTGTAATAGCCTCACATTACTTCTTTTTTTTCCTGCCTTTTGATAATCTAAAAATAAGTGATCTAGATCAATTTACAATAAACTTTTAAAGTAACTATTTGGAGATACTTCAGATATTTTGGCATATAATATTTAATTAACTGGTTACTGTCTAACCCCTGAAATAATAAGCGCCTTTTTAACGACCGAAATAAAAACCTTAGCCACTCTGAATCTTGTAGGCTTTGAACTTTGTCCAGTAAACTGGGAGAGAAAACAAAATGGCAATGATAGAACATTAAAAGGAGCAGATGCAAGAGAAGAAATGAGCAGATTTCTTTTTTTGAATGAGTTTGGTATGTGCCTGTAAACTGTGTTAATTTTTCATGCATCTGGGAATGAGCGATAGTAATTACTTCTTTCAAATGTGCCAAGTGGTGTTAAGCACATGGGAGCTATTTTATCTGTCTTGTAAACTAGATATCCAATAATGTTGTATTAAGCAAAACTCTTAAAGTTCAAAATCTCAATTCTAACTAAACTTGATTTAAGGTAAAGAAATACTTTTACAGTAGATAAATCTTGGCTTTTAATACTGGAAGGCTCTTTATAAACTTCGGAATTCAGAGAAACCTCTGAAAGCTTGAAGAATTCAGTAGAGAGACTCCCTTGCAGTCTGAACTTGTGCATTTTTACTTTTTTTTTCCAGACCTGTGTTCTGTTCTGTATGAACCGCAATATACGTTCTGATGTAGCATGAAATCACATCTGTGACTGCATACATATAATTTATATGCTGCATATACATACTAGGACTGTGATTAGAGCACTGGATTGTTCAGATTTTGTGTTTGAAGCTAGAATTCTGGATGCAGAAGTATGAGGTACTCTATGAAAGGCAAGTAGTTTGGTAATCTAAAGAGATTTCCAACTGTGTGTTCAAAGGTATTTGGTATGGATCAACTGGAATTTTCCAGTTGATGTTACCTACCATAGGAAATAGATAAATGAGCACCTGAAAGCTATTTTAATTCCTTGCTGTGTTTAAGTCGAAGTACTTTATAATTATTTTGTCTTATAAAAGTTAATAGCTTTCTTAAGACAATAGCTCTTTCCTCTTTAATTATGGTCCTCTGGTTGTCTAGGAAAATGTATTTATGTTGTACTGAGCTCAAAAGTGACAGCAGGGTACTTGGTGCACTGTGCAAGTATGCTTCCTCACTGAATCCAGCCTCTTCTGCCTTGTCTGCATGAGTAAGTAGAACTGCAGTGAAATCCTTCCATGTGGGACCCAAAAGTTCCTGTAATGATAAGCAAATATTAAATAGGTTTTTTTTTTCTCTTGTTCCTTCTTTCTCACCTCATACTTATGCATCAACAGACGAGTTGTATGTTCTTTTCCTGGCAGGAATCCAGTTCATGCTATCTGAGTTGATGAAATTTCTGTTTTTTTTCACCTTCCCAAGACACTGACATCCACTTCCAGTGGAAATATGTGGTCATGTAGCTCTAGCTCTTATTTTCTTGCTACAGATGTTAATAGATCTTTTTCATTTTAAAAATATGTATGTTAATAAAAAAATAGTTATGTCACACATTAGTTTGTATCAATATTTGCACATCCATATTTGTACACTTTTTACAGCTCTTTGAAATTTTTCTTTAAAACCAAATCACCTTTTGTTGAAAAAAATAAATTATTAATTTCTATGTAGCACCAACTGCAATTCCAGCTGTATCCCATAAAACTGAATTATTATCAGCAATTCAGGAAAAACACAAATCAAATGCACTAAACTAAGTGATGGGCCAAAGAGTTTAACTACTGTGGTCCACCTGATGCAGGGGAATGAAGAAAACAAGCTGCTTTTTTGCCAACAGTTATTGAAAATTTTAATAAGAGATTGGGCTTTCATTTACAGATGTAAATGAAATTTCAACTTTACTGCAATCATGCTAAGTAATGTGACAAGAATCCTAGTTTGGTAATAAAGGTGACTTTGCAATGATCTTAGCTCTGTAACCTAAATACCAAGGTGTATTAAACTGTTTTAAAGGATATTTATCCCCTTCCAAGGAAAGCAGAGAATTAGGAAAATCCGGTGTATTAATAGTGATTTTGTTGAGACACTAGGGATGCAAAAAAATTAAATCTACAAAACTTTGGCACAAGCTAAGGAAGTGTGGGGTTATAAGTTTGGAGAGGATAGTTCATTGATTGCTGAGGATTCAAAATCAATGGTAATGTTCTGAAATTGGTATCTGCCACTCTCGATTCATTAGGTTATGCTACTGAATTTTTAAAAATCCAGAGACATTTAAATGCCAGTAATCTTCTACTGCTATGTCAACTTCATTGATATGCCATCTCTAAATTAGAGAGGATCATTGTGAAAGCGCTTGATTGCTAAAGACAGTAGTCTTCATGCTCATGCCTTCTTGGAATGACATACTGATATGCAACCATTACTCTTCCTATTCCCAGCACTCAGTTGGTGTCCTGCTCTATTTGTGCCTGAATGATACTGCAGTATCTGGTCTTTTCAGGGGAAAATAACTAAAAAGCAACCATTAGATAAGCTGACAGCCAGTTGTAATCATGAAACAGAAGTAAGTGTTGCTTTCTCATTATTTTTAAATATGCTTTTTTTCCTTTTAGTAAGGTTTTTAAAGAGAAAAGGCATGGTGGCATCTCTTAATCTTTTCAAGTCCACAGGGACAGTCCAAAACAGTCTTAAACAAAAACCATGATGATTTTTCATTGGCTTGGAGTAGAAATATTTTTAGTGAATACTGGTTTCTCTAATATACTTTGAAGTATAAAGAGATAGAGAACTGTATAAGGAAAAAGGGTAGCAGTGAAAAAAATATATGTAAACTGACAATAAGAGTGTGTTGAAATTCAAGCAAACTCTCAAGCTACCAGAAAAGTGAGACTAGCCTTCCCATAGAGAGTAATCAGGGCAGAAGAACAGATCAAACACATTTTGAAAGCTATTTTTCTATCAATATATTTATATGCTTATATTTTTGTCTACATATACATTATTTTGCTAATATCAGTTACAGCAGGTGATAAGACTTGATGGACCAGAAAGTCCCTTCCAGTCCTGAAGATTTTTAGAAAGTTCATCAGTGCAAGATAGATGCTAATTGTAATGTGCAGACTTTGGCAATAACTAATATCCTTTATTTCTTTGTAAATCATACCAACTTGGCTTGTCTGATCAGATAGCTAAACTGAGCAATGTCTGTTTGCTGGCAGCTTTTTTTTTTTTTCCCCCTTCAAAGATAAGAGAAATCTTCAGCTGAAAAGAAAGCCATTCCTTTTCAGTGTCTTTCCCCATGTATCTTGCCTACTTAAAAAAAAAACAAACAAGCAAACAAAAGAAACCAAACACAACAACTTTTCACTCAGGAGTTTCGATATATTTGCCTCAAGTCAGTTTTGCTAGAAATTTTCCTTATCCAGAGTAAATGTATGGTAGCTTTCTAGTTATTTTCTCTTGAACAGATACAGCAGTAGTGACAGTTAAGGACAGAGCTGAGCGTCCTTGTTCCAGGTCAATCACATTTTTCTGCATGATTTTTAAACCCATTGCTGTCTACTTTGGTCCTATACAGTAAACAGGAGAATGAGGTAAAATGATTTCTGCTTACTTTAAATAGCATTTATTTCTCTTCGACAAGCTAGATCTGTCATGATAAAGCATTAACTATAATTTCTGAGAGAAAAGCTTCCTTTGATAGGTAAATTTGGTTCCTAGATTTCTTTTTGCCAAGCCTATGTACAAAAGTGAGCAGTTCTTGCCTCTTTTCCCAGGTTTAGGTTGGTAAGTGTAGCTATGGTGTTGGAGTTGAAAATGGCATGTTTTAATTGCTGGACTGGGAACTGTTCTAGTTTTCAGCTGCACTTCTCTGTTTCACTTTTGTGGTCAATTCTTGCATAACTTATCACCTGAAAACAAAAAGGTATTTGTTTATCTGTTACCTGTATGAACTGAATGGTGTGATCACATTCATCTGGACACAGAGGCAAGTCAGCCCTCAGGACTAAGAGAGCCAGATGAAGGCCTTCCTCTCCGAAGTGGTGAGCCAGGGCTGATCTCACTGTGTCTCTCACCTGCTCTTTGCTCAGAACACTGTGAGGGTAGCTTGGAGTGTCAAGTACGCGAACACGGAGAGTGAACTCATGGCCTTTTCTTCGTATAATCCCCGAAATGCGGCAGCTGTGACCAAGGCTGCAGCATGTAGTCACAGACCTTGGGGAGCAATGACTCGCAAAGTCTGAGCTGCCCAACAAGCTGTTCCCAGCAGCACTTTTGCCAGTCTGAGTTCTTCCAAGGACAACAAGGTTGATGGTCATCTCATTGCTGTCTGCCATTATCTATGGTTTTATCCACGAATTTGTCACTAAGTGAAGAACGAATTACATGAGCTGTTTCAGGTAACTTAAAAAAACTCCAAACAAAACAAAAACTAGCCAAAATTGCAAAATTTAATATATCTTGAGTGTCCTTCCCTGCCTAAAATATTTTAAAGAGTATGTGGTGTAGATAGACTTTCAGTATGGCATGTATGATTCTGTCAGATCCATAGATGGATCTTTGCTGTCTCTTCCAGTCTGCTGCTTAGAAATAAAATGACCCCATGGAAGGCATCACAGGTACAAAAGCAGCCTAACAGACTGCAATCCTACCCTGGCAGAAGCTGAGAGCTAGGAAGGAATCAGCTGTAAGAAAAACTTTAGGAAGAAGTGAAGCAGATAAAACCAAGGGGAAACAACTGTGAAAAAACAGCATTGGCATACAGGGAGAGTAGTTTATGACAAAAAGGAGAATGAAGGGAGGAGGAAGGTAATGGTGACAAATGTGTTGCTGTTATTAAATGGCCATGTTTCAGGATGTAAATTTTTACTTTTTTTTAGGAAAAAAATTTGATAATCAGGAAGAAGGAGCTTTGAAAGGAGCACTTTTTCACAGCAGAGAACAGTCATCAGCTATTACTAAAGTTGAGATAGTAATCCAGCAGGGCTTTCTAAGACAGGTAAATGGAAGTATGTCTTAATGGAAAGAAAGAAGAGCTGAAGTAGCCAATGCTGCAGGTTCTAACCCCACATGAAATTGAGGTATACTGTACAAACCTTTAGACTATGTCACACTTAGTAGAAAAGAAAAGTGTAGACTGGCAGATGGAGAGGGGAGATGGGTAAGTATAATTTCCACTACTATAATATGTAATAATAAGCTTTCTCCCCCATCTAAATCCATGCAAAAATCAATCTTTTGAAATAACTTAACTACAAAGTCAAGCATGCAAATTATTAACATCTGAATTTTGTTACAGACTATACAGAATACTGTACATGGTGATCTTCCTTACTGAATTTGCAGTGCAGTTTTAATGTTTTTTCAGTGATCAATTTTCTTTTTTTTTAATAATACCTTTTTAAAAATGTACCTTATGAAATCATTGTTGTCAGTTATTAATCAGTCTAGGTATGTGTTATATATTTTTCCCATAGCATTATAATATCACATGGTGAATGTGCATTTGTGCATTCATTTTTTAAATCCTCATGAGGAATTCGGGTTGTTTGGTTTGGATTTTTTGTCATTTAAGCCGTCTGCCTTTAAATACTTAATTTTGCTTTATGCCACTTACCTTATTTTGCCTTAAGTTCCTCTTTCATTCAGACTTCATTCATAAACTATGTGCAGTGTAAAATGAAGTTCATATGTGAACTTTGAAACTAACAACAGCAATGTACCATGCTGAGACTGTTACGTACACATTAATCTGGTTAATCTATTACTGATAGGTCCTCATTCAGTTGAGTATGTTTGGTCAGTAATTGGCACTGTTGAATTTTTGCGACTTAGCTGAAGGTACAGTTTTTGCAGTTGCTTAAGTGTTTATATGAAGTTGATATTTTTGAAAGTTACATGAATTCTACCAGCAATTGAATGTGAGAATGACAATGGAGGTGCTGGCATGACTTTGTGTGGCATGTTTGCTGAAAGTGTGCCCATACGTGCCTGTGAAGAGCACATGCACTTCCCTTTATTATTGCAATGAATTAATAATTGCAATATTTTCAAAGCACAATGTAAACACTATGCTGATTACCCAACAAAAATGAATAAAAATAATTTAAATATGGGTTAAAATACATTATTTGTGAATTAGGAAGAACTGAATGCTTGCATTACTGCCAGTCACATACATTAGCTGTTGGCTTGATACATTTCTCTTGAAAGCATCATTCTTTGCCATGTTATAGTAGTATTAAAAACAGAGATAAAAAAAAAACTGTCCAGAAAAGACCTATCACTTGCTTTTTAGGCAATATCCCACAAGTGGGAAAGTAACTGATTTGAACTCCTGTGTCTGAGTGGGAAATAAATACAAATGTGTGGTTTAATGACTGGGTACTAGTAATAGAATGGAAAAGTTAAGTGAGCCCTTCTTTCCCCTTCACAAGGAAGGGTTTAGATAAGCCACCTCTCCAGCTAAATCCCAGGTGGGTGGAGGCATGTGTTTACTCCAAAGGTATTAAGATACATGTCATTACAGTGAGACCAAGAATCTGGTATGTAGGCTAACTGTCATGGGAGGAAAATAGGAAGGTGCTTTCTAGAGCCCAGTCTTGTTGGGGACATTGTCATCTTAAGTGTAGCTCTGAGGCAGCCTGTAAGTCTTGGTTTACCACAGTACTAGGGCTGTTCCTGCCTTCCACAGCAGTGGAGTGAAACTTCAGGTCCTCTAGAAACCTGCTGTCTCCTGCTGTGGTGCCACAAACAGACAGTGCTTTGACAGAAGGTCGGAGCTAATGGTGCCTTCACAGCCTCTTCATGTAAATACATGTCATTCATTGTTAACGGGTTCATAGTTTGTGTTACTTGGCTGTGTAGTAATTTTTTTGCTGTATGGTTTTAAGAGCACGTAGACAAGTTAGATGCTTACAGACTCCCTGCTCTAGAGTCCACCTGTTCTCGGGAGAAGTGAGACAAATCTTTTCCTGCATTGCATGTATAGCTGAGGCAACTACTGATTTTTTCCCCTGTGAAAGTTGTTGTGGCTCAATACTGCACACAGACTTTGTGTCTCAAGGCTTATATATATATAAGTGTATTACAAAGTTCCTTCATTTGCTGGAGGGTACAGACTGGATTAGGGTGACTCGCTTGCAAAGCAAAAGAGAGGTCAGTCTCATAAAACTATGGATATTGTGAAGATCAAATCCAGATCCTTCCTGTTTAATTTCCTTAACAGAAATCTTGACCTTAGTTAAATTGTCACAGGGTAGCTGTTCCTATGCACAGTAATGCCTCTCATGACATTGGAGGCAGTATATGTCCTAGCAGTCACATCCAACTGAGCCAGTAGCCTGTCAAGGAGATAATTTAAACTGTGCATGGACAAGGATTTAGACTACCAAGAAAGCTAGAATCCCAGAAGCCAGAGAAGTGGTGTATGCAAAATACAGCTTGCCCTGCTGGCTTTGGAACTGGGCTTATGCTGGCAAGGTGGCTGTAAAATTAAGAATAGTGTGAATGAAGCACTGCTGAAATGGTACGTAACATTTGGCTAAGCTAACTTACCCACGAAGAGAAAAAGGCATTTATTTCCAGTAATATTGTGAATGTAATACAGTCCATGTTGGGATACATCCGGGAGGTCTTACAACAGCACAGGCAGAGGGTTTTAAGAAGTTGTCTTCCTGCGAGGATATGACAGGGAAAAAAATCAAACTGATGAATGACACTCGCTTAGACTCCTCAAAATACATGGAAAGAGTCCTCCCCAAGGTGGCAGTAGCAGCCTGCTCCACAGGTACTGGAAAACAGCTGAAGTCTCCTTGCTCTGGAGTCCTATGCTGAAACGAAATACCAGCTCAGAAATTAACTAAAGCATTGGAAAATATACAATGACAGGGGTCTTCAAGCATCTTCTGAAATACGAAATATAAGAAGAATTTTTCTCCCTTTTGTCACTAGAAACATTTTTTACTTTATGTGTAAAATGCAGACAGCATAGCACTGTAATGAATTTGAACAGCAGTAATAGGAAGGTAACAGTTAAGAAACTGGAAGTGTTATTGACTCTCCTTTATATGACACTTTTCAAATCAAGACCTTTTTTTTCACTAGCTTTTGAGTTGGTGACATTTGTTACGGGGCTTTGAATCTGAGATCTGAAAATTTATTGTCAGAGTATGAATTTGCAAAGAACAAGTACAAAGTACAACTAAATTGCCTTGGATCCTTATTAGCACTGCTCACTGCTTGTGGGTAAGCCATGTATTTTGTTTTCTTCATTTTATATAACTGTATTTTTGAAATGGCAGAAAACCAAATCTGAGCCTATTGGCAGACAGGAAGTCTTCCTGTAACTAAACAAGGTAGCCTTGTACTGCTCCCACAGAAACACCAGGCAAGTCTAGTGATGAATTGTCAAGAATATAAGGAAGACCTTTAATCCAATTGAAAAGAAGCGGCATTATGTATCTGTCTTCTTCAATTGTCTTTGAAAGAACAAGGCCAAAATTATTAGCTAGTAACTGCTGGATTTGTAAACATCTACAGAATTAACTGAAGTTGCAATGTGTCTTAGTCACATTACTGTGGCAGCTGCTGTTCTGTTGTAGTCTTTGTGCTCATCCAGTTGGTTTGCACACACCCTAAGCAAACTCTTCATGATGTGTGTTAGGGTATAGCACGCAGGCTAGGTCTTGTAAACTGAAATAAGATAGTTTCTGTTGAGGCACATGGCATCTTACCATGTGTCAGCTTTCAGTTCCCACGCCTTCCTGTCCCTTGCAGCTTCTTCCCTGATGTGGGCTCTCATTTTAGCCCAAGATGATGCCATAATAAGTAATTTAAGATGTGCTTTGATGAATTTCTCTTATTTAGAGAAAATGCAGTGGAGGCCATTTTATGAATTGCCACACATGGATGTGGGCCTTCCCAAACAACATGAGAAATCCTGGAAGGTATGCAGTCCATGGAGTCAGTGTGGCTTTTGTTCTGTTAGAAGTGTAATTACTATGAGACACCAGGCATGTTACTGCTGAGAGAGACAGGGCAGATCTAATGATGCTCCACTCCTTTTGGACTGTAGTCACCATAAAAGCTTCTGCACTGATCCTAAAGGAACACACATTTAAAATAAACAGATGTTTCCTTAAAATAGTTTATAATTTTTTTGCTTTGCTTAATTCAATCCTTAGTACTTTTTAACAAAAGGAATAAATTATCAGCAATCTACAAGATCATGTTTCTCTTTGCAGTATAGATGGCTCTGTAGGTTATGTGCTACTACATTGGCATTGCTAAGGGGAAAGGAGATGGGGTATAGCTGCGGACTAATGCTACAGTTGCACCAGCTTTCACACAATTACTGTTTGTACCCTGGTGGAACCAGCTCCTCAGGTTTCCACTGTACTTCTTACAGCAGATTATGGGTTCAGGGCAAATACTGCTGGCAGAAAAGCAGATCAAGGACCTGCCTCACCCATAGTTGTTTGTTTGTTTCCTCTCCCACTGAGTCACCAAGATCTGTAAGATATCCTTTTCCTTCATCCTCTGTAATTAATAGACTTCAAGTTAGAAACCAGTATCTTTGACATGCTGATCTGATCTCTGCAGTGGAAGTCTTGTCTCTTCAGCCGGCAGGGGTAATATTCTTCCAAGCACTCTGCTTCTCAGTGTAGTGGGAGCAGAGCAGTGCAACAACCCATAGGAGCACCATCTTTTCTTGTTTTCTGTTAGCATGGTTTGGTGTGACATGGCTTTTCAAAACACTGGGGGTGCACTGTAAAATATGGCATGTCACACTTTCTGTCATAGGCTGCCAATTTCTTAATTCTCTTCCTAATCCCTACCTTCTCCAATTTACCTAATGATTTTCCCCATGGCACTATGTAATTAATGTATTTTTTTAATATGAAATAAATGTTTTTTAATATACCTTATGGTGCTATACCATCTCTTCAGCAGATTAATTAGAGATGTTTAACCTGTATTGTTTTCACCTGTGGTGCTAGGATATGTTTTCTCTAGTATAAATGTTGGACATCGGTCACTAGAGCACAGATTTTGCCATAGGACTGTGCCACAAGGCTGACATGGTTGTGTCTGTTCACTACTTCATATGGAATATGCAAAACATCCAAAGAAATACAGGTGATATTGCAAGACTATGCATACTTAAATAATAGTTTTAAGAAAAAAAGATCATGAAGTGGTGATTTCAAAGGCATATATTTGGGAAAGAAGCAAAATCTGAAAGTAGGAAAATACAGACCTAAGGAAGAATCCTTTTTCCCTTACGTGTACTTAGCTGGATCACCTTCTTGTGATTAGCCTCAAAATTCATCCATGTGTGTAAAAACATTTTGCCCCTGGGGCAAAAGTCTTGTGAATAAAGAACATATTTGTAAGCACAGGAAACCCAGATCTGGCTGCTATTTCTGTAACACTCATTCCCTTATTTTGAGAAGCTGCACAATTTCCCACTTTCCTCATCTAAATAGTATGGGGAGTATTCACCTCTTTTGAAGATGAGTAGCAGGATTGATTTAACTGAAAGGAACAGATTTCTGTAGGGCAATAACACTGCTGATTGTATTAGAAATAAACTTCTATCAGAAAATGCTCCATAGGGACCCAAGTGACTGAAGACATAATTTCCAAAAATATTCCCATGATGCCTGAAAAGTGTGTAACCAGTGTAATACTAATGACCACAGAAGTTACGCTGATACATAGGATGGGACTGGTCACACTACTTCATGCATTCTGATCCCTGAAAAAAGATGTTTCATAGAATGTCAGGAATACAGAGCATATTAAGTTTCAACTCAAGAATATGTAAAAATGACAGCTGTCTACTCAATAACACGGATATTCATATGTGTTCAGGACAGATTTAGTAGTCTGTTCCTTCATTTTCTTGTTTTCCAGATTTTGCAGGGTGTTTGTATTTATATGGATACAATACATGTTGAAGACTTCTCTTAAAATACCCAATAGCTAACAACTTGATAATCTGTATATTGAATTACGATTATTAATCCTTCCTGTATTCTCTTTGCATACCTACATTTTAGACACAATATGCTCATTGGCAAAAAGTGTTTCTTAAAAATGTAAGTGTAAGAAACTGGAATACTAATTAGAAATACTACTCTTTTTGGGGATTGATAATCGTGACAGTGTGTGGACCTGGAACCTGAACAGATGCTTTTTATATTTGAAAATACTTCAAAAAAGCTGAATCTGAGGACTTCTTCCAGTGTCTTTCATCATGTCAAGCCATTGCACGTGTAATGTCAGAATTATGCTGTAAAAATTGCCTTACAAGCCAGTGTGGCTTGCTTTGGCAAGGCAGTTGTTTAGAAAAGGAGTTGCTGTAGATGGGTTATTAAAATTCTGAATAGTGTGTATAAGGCAGGGGTGCAAAGTATATGGTTACAAAGCTGGTATGTAGTTGGGGACCACCAGCCCTAGACTTGGTAATTAACCGTAATGCTTATAACTTTGCAGTATCAACTGTCACAAAACTCTGAGAAGTTGAAGCTTTTAAACACTATGTGCTTTCTGCATGAGGGGAAAAAAGGGCAAAAAATCTCTGCCTGACATTCACAGTTGAAGGGATTTACGAAATTGGAATGCATCCTCTCTTCATTGCATCTGTAATGTGCTGCATTCAGGAATGCGGTACCTCTATAAATTGTGGAACATGTCTAGGATCATCCAGGGCTTGAAGTGGGATACACTTCAGTGGCTGGAAATCTGCCTGTTGTTGGTGCAAAATACAGAGCTGTATAACCTCTTACTCCCCTGAAATAAGGGTTTTGTAGTCATAGACAAGAAAAATAAGGCTGTAAACACCAAATACCTGAAGCCTTGTTCCAGCGAGCGTTGACATAACTAGAAGCAGTGAAAGTCACACTTGAGCTTCAGATACAGCAGAGGGCTGAGAAGTTGTGGGTTGGTGGTATTTTTCCCTGAGTTCCTCCACCGCTTGTTAGGCTTCATCATCTGCACACAGGGGAAGCCTTCTGCCAAGTATCTTTAAATAAAACAGTTCCCAGGTCTAGCACTCCACATGGCACACAGAATATGTGAACCCAGTTCCTTCTGATGTCATATACCTTACCTGGTTAAGTCACCAAAATTTAAAGGCTGGAAATTTTAAGGGTATTAGAATACATGAAGAAACAAATAGGAACCAGAACAAAGTTTTCAGAAGTCAGTTTTCTTTTTTTTTTTTTTTTTTGAGGGGGGTGCTTTTTTTGTTGTTGGTTTTTGGTTTTGTTTTCTTGAGGTCTGCAACCCAGTTTGCCACTACAAATTCAGTGACTACACTTTACTCCTTCAGGTCCTCAAAGTCTTGAAAAGCAGCTGTCCTCCCTCCCACCTGCCTTCCTCCCTATCTAGGATTTGCTTGTGTCTCTCTCCATGTGACTGTCTCTCCTGCCAGGAAGACCTGGGTACAACTTCCATTCATTCAGTTCCTTGGTTGACAGAAGCCTCTGTTCCCCAAATTAAGATGTGACCTTGGAGACCCAGCAGTTAGATGTCATTCCTAGCTGGAACACTCTGCTAGTACTTAAAAGAAAGCTTACTGAAGGGGGGGAAAAAAAAAAAAAAAAAAAAAAATCAGTAAAAGGAAAAAATAGCTTAATCCTGGCTCAAACCAGGACAACAGTTTTGGGGTGTGTTTTTGTTCTGCTTTGGTTTTTTCCTTTCCTCTACCAGACGTCTGGTATCCTGGAAAAAGCTTCTTATCAGTGCCTCCAGTTCTGATGCAAGCTTAGTCTACCAGAATGAATAACGAGTCAGAAGGGAAGGCTGATGATTATGTGGCCTCACTAGCCCAGTATCAAATGCATCGACTGATAGTAAGTTAAAAGTATTGACTCCCGTTCACACAGTCAACTATGTTTTTTATCCAAATAGTTAAGTCCCTGATGCATTTTACAATACAGTACACTAAACCATAATAAAATATGGGATTGTGCTGTGAATAACTTATGTAGGAGAGATGAGAGTATTCCATCTGTAGTGCAATGCAAAAGCAGCACTGCTCGTGGAAATTCGGCTATAATTTATTGTCATGCAATGTTCAATAGGCCTTTTCTCAGAACAGAGGTTTACAAGAGACAGCCATGTAGCAGAAACCAAATGGCAACTCCAACTCCCAGTA
>NW_009954313.1:1422498-1456510 GCF_000747805.2 Chaetura pelagica | reverse complement strand
GTGGAGTTTGGTTTTAATGAGAAAAATGAACTTTTATCTTGAGTTTATATTTTTACATTAGCTTCCCTATAGCTCAAACAATGCTTGTCCATTGTGATCAGTTTACAAAACCTTTTTTTAAAGTCAGCATCAAATCATTAATGGGCCATGAAAAACAAGCAAGAGTATAAGTTTTTTCAGTCTACACCCAGAACTCTTTCTTTAGAAAGAGTATTTGTCTCAAATGAGAGAAAGGACTTTTTAAAGAAAAAAATAAAATAAAATATGGAAACTCTTAATGCAGGAACAAAAACTTTCAGCTGTCAGCATTTCCGTAACCTCACAAGACCCAATTTTCATGTCTTAATTTATGATCTTGGTGTAAAGGGAAAACATGTTTTTGTTTTTCCTGTTTCAGATTTAAATAACTGAATGATTATACATAAATTTACTGCATTTGTGTGGAAGATTTGCTGGTTTTAACATCTGTCAGAGAGCTGCATCTTTAATTCCTTCCTGTGACCATAATTTGGGTGTTCTTTTCTGGAAATTTTGGTGCTGTTTTTGAGAATTCTTATTTTAGCAAAAGGAGAAACCCATCCTGATTCAAGAAAGTATTCTCTTTTAAGTATGTATACAACTAGGATTGAGGAGCAAAATTATCAGTTCCTTGGAAAAGCCTAGTGACAAAATTAATTAGTTGAGGTTTGATTCTTCCTGATTGGGCTCTGAAGGCCTAAGTGAAGCCCTATGAAATGTATGTTAAATACATTGTTACAGAGAGACAGCTTAAAAACATGGTTCCTTTTAATTAAGAGAAGTCTGTTCAGTGAGTTGGTACATTGTTGATACCATGACTTAAGCTGTTTGAATATGAAATAGGTTGCCTTCTGGTAGGATGTGAGGGTTCACTGGAGATTGTGGAAGTGTGATGAAGACTTCAGTCACTCTGCAAGAGCCCTAAGTGAAGTAGTTTTGCCATAGTTTCTCTTATATTTTGAACACATAACTTAATTGTAAGAATAGAATAAATAGAAACTTTTAAAAAGCTGCAATTCGTAATCTTTCATTAGCGGCAGTGTTCCACAGGCAGCATGTGACACTAACAGGATCTACTAGAGCACAATGAGAAAGCATACAAAATCACAATAAGGAGGGAGTTCACAAAAATTGTCTGCTTTAGTAGATGGGAGACTCAGTGGCTGTATAAAATATGCACTGTATCATACTGTCTAGTGCTGCATTGTTCAATATTAGTCTCCAAAATTTGGCATGCAGTCTCACTCCCTAAGATAAGCACTGTTATTGAAGGCTCAGCTTGTGGATCGTGGCAGCTGAAAAGAGGACTTAGCAGGTGACTTCACACTGCTTAGAATTTCTGCATTTGGTGAATATTATGGAATTGCTAACTAATTAGTCTTTTTTAATTATAGTGGCATGTATGCAGTTTTTGCCCCAACATAGCCATGTTTATTCATAGCACACCAAAAAAATAAACATTTTTTTTTTGCCTTTGAATGCAAACTGCATGAAAAAAGATTATTTTCTAGGCATCAAAGAGAACGATGTCAAAATGACCAATTCAAACACAGAAAAGTGAACAGAAATCTAAATATTGTCCAGTTTTATGCCATTTAGTAATAACAAGACCACCAATTAAAGAAGATAGAGGAAAAAGAAAGGGAAGGGCAATTTCCCCACAATTTGTATTTAATCATGGACAAAAAGTTGGTAGAAAAAAATTGTGAAAAAACTGTAATATGGTGAAAATAGGTTTTTTGGACCTTAGTACAAGGATGATGTGGTAATTCAGACTGTAATTTGAGGAAGACATATTGGATACTGAAGTCTGCCCTTGCACCTGAGTGACGTTTGTTTACAGTGTTGCACATTTCATATTTCTTGGATCTGAATGTACCTAGCCTTACTGAAACACAAATTTACACACTGCACTTAACTGCAGCTTTGTCAATAATGAGACACAGCAACCAAATGGTTTAGAGTAGGAGGAAATGGAGATTGTACAGACAGAATGTAGTTTCTTACACAGAATATTGCAAAGGAATACCAGCTATCTGTTAGCAAAAAAGTATGAGCATGCTTTTGTTATTCCTTCTTCTGTAATACTGCGTCTGATATCAGAAATGTATATTCAAGATATCTGCAAGATTCAGAAAAAGTATTGTGCAGCTACTGATGGGTCTCTCTGAACAGTGACATTGGTACTGGGGCTAAAAGCAAGTGGAACTTCTAAGTTCTGACAAGTGTGTCACAGAGGGATGCTCCAAGTAGTCTGCTCCTTCATTGTCTTGCCTCCTAAATAACATCTCTAATTTCCAAAAGTGCTCAGCATTCAATAATTCTCATTTGAGTCAGTAGGAAGAGACAAATACTGCAGTTTTGAATTTGAATTTAGGTGCTTAAATGTAGATGTAAGAAACAAAATTTTGTCTCCTTTAAAAAAAAAAAAAAAAAAAGTCAAGAAAAAGAAAATCAAGTCCCATACCTCCATTCTAAGCTCGTCCCGGATGAGAATTAAGGGGTGATCTCTGAACTTTGGAACCTGGCTCCAGCTCCAGCAAATCCTGCATCTTTACTGTTGGCAGGCTTTGCTGAAGTGTGTTTCAAAGGGGAGACTTTGAGTGAAAGGCCATATGTTTAAAGGAACCTTGATCCAGCTTCCACTGCATAGATGGGAATTTTAGCCCTGAGTTTGTCAACATCTCCTTCCAATCATAGTTTTGGTCCTTTTCATACGTGTTCAGTTTCTGTTTTCTTTGGCAAGGTCCCAAATATAAAGAGCATCCACTGAATACCAAACTGTGACCCTGTCCAGCTGTTTACTGCATTTGTTAGTCCCTTTTGAGTTCACCTTGAACCTTGTACTCTTTTGTCTGCACCTTTTCAGATTCATCAACTGAAAAGGGTGTAGAAAGAGTTTCAAGCATGAGATATTATGAGAGTAGCTGGAGAACATGGAACAGGTTTTAATACATGGACGTACTGAACAAAAGCAGGATGCAGGACTTGTGCGTAAGCACTATTAGGCTTATTGAGAAAAAAAAACTAGTGTATTGCTCTTGCATTGAGTCAGTAGAAAATGGCAAGGGTAAAAAATTAAGATTAGTGTGATTTCCATGCATAACAGTAATTAATGTTTGTAAATATAGCAAATGAAATTCTTTTCTGCTTTACCCCAGAATAACTCTATTGGGTTCCTTTGCTATAACTACAAGAGTGTTCTTTTGGTTGGGTATGCGTATAAATCATTTGAGTAATGCTGGTTAAAACTAAAATAACATTGATGTAAGTGAGATCTTTCACTTCAAATTGAAATGGCAAAATATGTTCAGCCTATTGAGAGGACAGTACAATGGACTGTGGCATAGTAAAGGAAAACCGAGCACTGTAACTCCTGGGATCATATTGAGAAACTCTGTAAGGCCATGGCCTCTCACTTCATATATTCAAGTGTCCAAACTGACTTTAATTCTGTTCAAAAAGAGGACACTCGGACTTTTATTTTTCCTGCAAGTTTGTGTTCTCATTTCTCTCACTTTCACAAAGAACAAGTGTTACCTCAGAAACATTAAATGGGAAACATGTGCTTCAGGGCTAATGGTACTGCTGCTTTGTAAGTCAGCTCCGAAGTCGCAAAATAAAGGCTTTGTTAATCTAAAATGAAATAAAAGCAGCTGTCTCAAAACATGATATATAAACTCTCAACTAAAGTTGTATTATATTCCTCCTATGATTTTTAATAGTCAGGATTGAGAGAGAGAAAAATATTTATTGAAAGGATAAAAAAGCAGCACTGTTTTAAATTCTCAAGAAAGGGGAGAAATATTTTGTTGTAGGTAAAAAGTGCCTTTTTTTCTTCCCTGGTACTGATTTCTCTTAGGTCATATTCTGTCTGCAAAAGAAAAAGGAGTATTGCTATTACAGTCTCCTATGCTCAGCAGACAAGATAGATAATTTTGCAGCTTTTTCAAGCTGATGAAAGAACATTTTTCCTCATTCTTACTCCTAGTCAGGGATTTAATTTTGGTTGATGATCCTAGGGAAATAAATTCTCCTGTGTTCCTACTTTATTAGTCTTAGAGTTGCAAAATCAAGCATTGCTGTTCATGGAATGAGACTTCTGTGGGTTGATGAATATCGATGTTTCTCACTCCAGATTTAAGTTGCTTCTGTCTTCTACTGATCTTTCCAATCCCTTCCCTGTATGTCATTGAGACTAAGGTAATTTATGACTTTGAGTTACTCCTTGCTACAAATGATCATTTGGTCCTTGTTAGAACAACCTTAGATGTTGTACTGTGAGGCCCAAAGCAAATGGTTCACATCACAGAAGCTTCATTTTGGGTATACAATGGGGAGAGGCACTGGCCTTGCTGTGTTGTTTGACAGTTCCATCTATGAAGTCTAGGTATTCTTACCTGCCAGGACAAAGGGCACTCTACAGAGAAAATTAACTATTAAAAGGTTATTAGTAGAAAGCTAACCTTACAATTGTACGATTTGTAAGCAGCACAGTGCTTTTCATCTCAGTTTCAGCAGTCTTTCTGTTTTTCTAACTTCAAAACTAATTTTTGAGTTTATCTTATTTAATATTTGTTTAATATATTTCATATTTTCCTTCCTCTCTCTCAGTCAGTCTTTCAGCTTTCATTGGAGATCTTTTTAGCTGAGGGTCATTTTATGACAGTATAAAGAGCCTTGGTTTTCAGTGTGCAATTATAGCTATTCGATATAGAGTCTTACATCCATTTCATAACATACACCTTGAGATGCTTGGCTTTATGAACTTTAACTGGAATAACCTCAAATCTCTTTTATAATTCTTTTGGATATCTTTTGTTTTTCTTTTTCCTTTTTTTTTTTTTTTTTGGGAAATCACAGTTTCTCTTTTTACAGTTCTTCAAGAAATAAGAAGCCTTATTTAAAACTGTCAAAATGGAAAAAACATGTTCTGTGAAGCCTGAATATCTGTCTACATTTTTTTTATGGTCCATTCTTCCTTTTACACAAGATCAAAGCATCAAGGGACGAGAAAATAGGGTGAGATAAGTCAATTCAAGCTTGCAGAAATAATGCTCAGACCAAATATTTATCCAGTGATTCATCAAAAATGTTGCAAAATGTAGTACTTGACTTCTAATGATCACAGATTTCACTGCCAGTTCTTGTAGGACATCCTGTACTGTGGTAGTGCTTTAAAAATAATAGTCAAGTAAATACATTAGGTTAAACCATCATCCAGGGACAACTGGAAGCCACTAATAGGGTGGACTTGCCTCATTATGAAGTAGTGTTTTTTGAAAAGAATGTAAATACTTATATTGCTAATAATAGAAGACTTGCAATTACTTTTATGATAGATAAATTTCTTGTAATTGAAAAAGTTGCAGTTTCTGCTCCCAGAATGGAAGGATTCCTCAAAAGTAAGGCACATTCAGAGAAGTAGTTGTACAGGCATGACAACAGTCATCTCTCACATTTCACTTCTACAGAAATAAAAGGTGAAATTTCAGAATTTCAAACCACAAAATGGAGAGAAACAGGTTACTTGTTAAAAGACACTTATGTGGTTTTATAGGGATCCTTGACATGTGGAACAATAGAATATGCAGGAGAAGCAAACAGACCCATGAGCTTTGTTGACAAATTGGGCATTGATTGAACAAGACACAGTGATAGCAGAAAACAGTAGAGAAAATAGGGTAAAGCAGAGAGGTGTGAGTCAAAACTGAAGGACAAAATAATTGTGAACAGTAGTCAAGGTCTATGCAACAATTTAACATGCAAAGATATCTGCATGAAATCTACTATTTTGCTGAACTCAAACATATACAAACCACTAATACAGAAGGATTTGTTCTAACAATCTTTTCCTATCAGGAATTTCTTGTTCCCTCTGTAGGTGGCTGTATTTCATATATATTTCATATATAGACCTGTTCCTTTTGTATGAGGAGAAGACGGGCCTTGAGAGGCTTCAGCTCCTGAGACACTTTCCAGAGTGCCTTTTCATGGTGCTTTTTATAAAAATGAAGCCAGTCCAAATATTAGTGTTTTTCAGCACAACCCCAGGTACTTTTCACTATGTTTCCTACCATAATACATATAAAAAACTTACCTAAAAAAAACAAACAAAAAAACACACAACACCAAAAACAAAAAAAAAACCAGCACAATTAATGTAAAACCGTATGACGTATATATTAATGAGATAATATAGATAGTAAAACAAGTAAATGCTAAGAGGTAACTTAAGAAACTGAGTTCTTATTTGAAGAAGCAGAACAGATACTGAAGATAAGTTTTGCTAACAAAGCACAGGATGCCTGCTGTACAAACTGTGTATAGCTTTTCAGTATCCACGGCTCACTCTACACTTTATTTTAAAACCAATCCATGACCTTTTCATTTGATAGTCTTAAAAATAAGAACACATAGTTCAGTGCAATGGACCGTAATGTACAACCACATATAACCACAAGGGTTGTATACTAATGAAGGTATAAAATACAGAACAACTTGGAATGACACATACAGGAAAACTTTAGCTCTCATAATACATGGAAAAAGGCAAGCAGAATTCTCTCTTGTGAAACATGAAGAAAATTATGTAATTGAGATTTTTAAACACACAAGTTTCTTGGCTTCCCCTCCCTCCAGGATTACTGAGGTAATGAAGATGAGGTTCTACTTGCACTTTTCAAAATGTTGTTAATGGCTTTCCTGATTGCTAGTGGAAATATCTCTGCTGACTCTGATAGACTGTATTAATTTGTTTTGGAGCTGTAATACACTGACTTTTCCCAGTCATTTAACGATGCCCTTTCTCAGTCATTTCAGAAGATAATTTCCAGTGAAACATCCATCAGGCTTTTAACACAGTATACACACCTGTGTACATGTAGTCAAGGAGAAGTACCCAGCCTCTCTAATATGGTGAGAATTTCAGAGAAATGGGCAAGTGCTGCTCTGTGGCAATCACACCCTTCTCCAGTGCTGATGCTTGGGCAGTGGTTTCATGCTCATTGTAGAGCAGCAATGAAAGTTATAGCTTAAGTGATATCTTCACCCTGCTGTTAAAAGCATCAATGCCAACAAAACATGCATTTTAAGGAAATGCCAAATTTTTACTTTATCATAGTCTTCCACATCACAAAGCAGTGTGATTTTCTCAGTGTGATATTCCCAGTGTGATTTTTCCAGTCTGATTTTCCCAGTGTGATGTTTCCAGTGTGATGTTTCCAGTCTGATTTTCCCAGTCTGATTTTTCCAGTGTGATTTTTCCAATGTGATTTTTCCAGTGTGATTTTCTCAGTGTGATTTTCCCAGTCTGATTTTCCCAGTGTGATTTTTCCAGTCTGATTTTTCAGACTGGAATGGGGGTGAAAGAAAGGGGTGGGGGTGGGGGGGGAAATGAGGGGTGAAAAAATGGGTGGGGAAAAATGGTGGGGGGAAAGTCGGGGGTGTGGCTCAGACTGGCTAAACTGGATAGGAATTGTGTGCAGGAAGAAGAGGGCTAATTAACTTTACTCTCTTGAGTTAATCCTGAAGACCAAACAGTGGAGAGATGATAGAAATGATTTGCCAGAGGAAGCAACCTATTTCCCACAATGAAAATCGTAGTCTTCTTGCAAATTTTTTTTTTCTTTAGATCATACGGAGAAGATTCAAAGAAAGGTTGTAGAGTTTTTCAACTCTGGGAGGAAAGCCCATCCTCTCTTTTAAAATAAATGGGTTTGGTAGTACTCTCACAAATAAAACAGTAGAAAGAAAAGTATGTGGTTTGTTTTGAGACATGCACAGAGGCATTTATTACAGCTGCAAAACAATGTTGATATGATGCTGTTATATTTTTGAACCAGCAAAATGTGGCCAAGTGGTGATTTAGGCTTTGATTCCTACCACCTGTGCTACACAGGGGATGGCATCCAAACAAGGTGCACCTGTGAGATGCTGGCATGCACTGGAAAGGCTTTGCTCCCTTATTTTGATGATGTGTGTGGGTGAGCTTAGACCTGCTCTATGTGGGATTTTTTTTTTCTCTAAAGAAGCACAGTATTTGTTGATTTACAGTTAGTAAAGTTAGCTGACTTCTGATGAGTGATAGCCTCTGGTTTTCTGCACTGAATAATGGAGGTAAGTGACTGCTGAAGTGAAGTGGGTGTTGAGGTGTGGAAAATAATTATTAAGGTACAGAAACAATGAGTTTTCCAAATTAGGCTAGGGAAAAAGAGGAGATGGATTGCAAAATCACAGAAACGGTGGTGCTTGATAGGTTAAGTGAAGGATAATGTGGATTAAATCCTGTTCCATGTTTATAAATGCACATATTTGGTCTGGGCAGTTCTGTATCTCCATAGCTATCTCAGTATTTTCTGGTACCTGTTGCCTCTGGAGGTGATATGTTAATATTTATGTGGTCTTTTGCTACCTTGTTGGATGAGTTGGGATTTAGAAGGTTTGCTGCCTTATTTGGAGTGTCTGAGGCTCTAAATCTGATTAGCAAAGCTTGTTCTCATCTAATCTTGGGAGCAGTTCCATGAAGCTGTTTCTGTGCACGTTTAAGAAATTCATCCACTCTCTGATTGCTACCAATAGCTTCAGTCTCTAGAGACTTTTCTGAGCTTGTGAGCTTTCTAGAGAGGCAATTGTCAGCTTGGTTTTCAGTTGGGCTGCTATGGAGAGATTTAAGTTATTTTAGTCTGAATCCAACATATATTTATGTGGCCAGCCTTCTGGGTGAAAGCTGGAGGAGAAGAAAGGCACAAGCAGCAGAATTTGTTTTTTTCCTAGAAAGGCTTGTCTATCTGAGAGTCTGGCTGCCATAATATTGAACTGAGACCTGGCAGAGAAACAGGTGTAAGTTTTCTTGAGGAATGATGCTTCATTTCTCAAGCTCCATGGTTCTCTGAGGTAATTTGTGTGTGCAATGCGGCTTACAATCATATAAGTACTTTGTTATGTAGTCAGATAACAATATAGTTAAATGGCTTGTCTTGAGTCTTAGTAACCAAGAGATAAATACAGTCCTGCAGGTACTGAGTGGAGAGGGCTTTATTGTCCTAAATATATGCAGTTCCATTGTGTGTTTTATATCTGTTAATGTGTGGGCAAGAGAAAGCTGGTGATGCTGTGGCTGAGTTGCTTAGAGGGAAGTAGTTAGTGCCTGCCACTGTAGTCTTTATTGGTCTCATCACAAGCTTCTGGGGTGATGGAGCTCAAACTCAAGAAGGAACTTGTACAGGTGAGTGTGAAGGCTAGTGCTTTTCAAAAAGTTCCTATTTGTCTGAAAATGCTGATCTTAAAATACCATGTATGAATGAGAGTAGTTAAAGTACTGTATTTTTAAACTCCTTTTTAATTTATGCAAATAGGTCAGCCCTATTTAGTATTTTAGTATTTTGTTCCTTCTTACCTGGAAGAAGGCACTTCATGAAGTTTCAAAGAAAAAAGAGAAGTTTGTGTAGAAGACTTTATGTTGGAGTGAATTGCTCTTAACTATTGAGAAGGTCTTTATTCCAGGTTGCAGACCAGTGCGTGATACTGGTGCAGGGCAGGTGTGCTTGTGATTAGAATATGGAGGTGAAGTGTGATTCTCCTGCTTCAGTGGCTCTCCCTAACTGTGCTTCAACAGAAAATCAGCTGCTATCAGTTAGCCATCAAGCCAAATGCCTCCAGCTGGCTCGCTGCCTGGCACACGCCTGTGCAGTAACAAGAGACAGGCAAGTCTTGTGAGTACATTAAGAGACAACTTGACACAGAACCGAGCAGGCAGTGCAGAAGATGAAACAGGGATTTTTAGAGGTAGGCGTAGAGTAAATTACCAAAGCATTTCTCTTTTCCATGTGTTTAATTTGAGGTCTGACTTTGTAATAAGTGATCCCATGTGGTGCTTCCTTAAAGTAATACTTATCTGTTGTAATACTTTAAACATTCTGAGATGCCTGAAGTATGATGTCATTTTGATCTATTAGTTGGAATGTGCTAATCACACTCAACAAATTTTGAACTGCTATTAAATATTTGAGTGTCATTTTCTCTCCTCATTCTACTCTCACTCCCTGCCTGGGGTGGAGATACTGCAGTTTCTGCAGCCACCCTGGCATAGATACAGCTGTACTGCATATAGCTGAGTTGGTGGTGAATGGTGGTTGAATAGAATGTTTTAGTTGAAGATGTATGTTTGGACAACATAAACCAATGATTAATATAGGGAGTAACTTTCTTCTCAGTTCAGCTGGTAACATTTGGAGAAAACATTATTACAGGGGGGCAACTTTTTTTCTTTCTTTCTTGTTTCTTTTTTTTTTTCTTTCTCCAACAATTGTATGATAAACATAGTGACCTTTGATTTTTACCAGAAAACTTGAATAGCCCTAACTTGACTCATTATAAATGTTTTGAGTTGATTGTACTCATTTTGGTGATGTGAAACAAAAGAAACAATGTTCTGTGCTTTTATGTCTCTTTGCAAGGAAAAGCACTGAGAATCTGAGGAATGCAAGAGTTTTCCAATAAAAACATCACAGTAATTGCATTAAAGGAGTCAATCATACATGTAATCTTTCAAATATGCTGTCATGGGTTTTGTTAAGACTGACTGACTTGGCTATTGTGATAGGTGCTATTATTTAGAAACATACTTAATGGTAATATAGAGATCGTGTCTGATATCAAAGCAAGGTAAGGCCAAGTGAGACTAGGTCTTGGACTTGAAATCACCTGGGATGCAAGAGTTTGCAGATGTTTTTTATTTTGGGGTATGCTGCACTGCCATCAGTGGTCCCTGTAATTACTGCTGTGATCCCGGCAATCTGGTGACACTAATAAAAATTAGTCAGGTTGGAAGGGACCTTAGGAGGTTGCCCAACACTGAATTTGGAGGCAGTCTGAAATTCCTTAATAAACGAAGCATAAAAATTTCCCTAGAAAATTAGTGATGCTCTGGTTGGTACAACTGTATGCTGTTATTCAATCATATCATAGAACCACAGAATGGTTTGGATTGGAAGGGACCTTAAAGATCACCTAGATCTAACCCCCCTGCATTGGCAGGGACACCTTCCACTAGATCAGGTTGCTCAGAGCCCCATCCAACTTCTCCTTGAGCACTTCCAGGAAGGGGGGCATCCACAACTTCATGATGCAGATGCAAAACTGACACCTTCAAGGACTCTTTCAATGGGAAAGTAAAAAGCATCACATAGCTCCTTTCAAGGCTTCAGGGAAGGTGCAGATATGATAAAATCACAGGGCCTTTAATTTCCACGTTCTCAAGTATTAATTAAAGTGTTTTTATCAAACATAATTCTCAGCCGCTGGTACTCTCTGCACGTGGATCTAACTAACTGCCAAAGCATGTTCTTCCTCTTATCTTTTCCCTTCCAACTAAAAGTTTTACTCTAGATGCTTTTGACTTGTTAAGATGCATCAAACAATCCTACTGCTGGCGCTTGTGGAAGAAGGGACACTTTAGCTCAGCGTTCAAACATGTATCAACAGAAGGTGATTTTGCTTGTATTGAAGGCCTCTTCATAGTAAACCAAAAAATGTATTCTGATTCTTTATGAATGAGACAGCTATACAGATTTCATGGTTAGGATACAAGCTGAAGGATATATTTTCCACTAGGGAACATATTCCTTCTGAATCTTCACAAAGAATGTGCTGCTAGATCACAACTTTGTCTGCCTTTGTCTCTTGCATAGTAAATATTTGCATGTTACAACACATTAAATTGTGGTAGTTATGATTTGTTGACATTCTTTATAAATTGGAATTTAGGGTAATGTACAGCCTTTTTAAAATCATAGAATCATGTAATGGTTTCAGTTGGAAGGGACCTTAATGCCCACCTAGTTCCAACCACCGTGAATGGGAAAGGACACCTCCCACTAGACCCAGGTTTCTCAGAGCCCTGTCCAACCTGGTCTTGAACACTTCCAGGGAGGCAGTATCCACAACTTCTCTGAGCAGTCTGTTCCACTGTCTCATCACCCTCACAGTGCATAATTGCTTCCTAATGTTTAACCTAAATCTACTCTCAGTTTAAAGCCATTACCTCTTTTCCTATTGCTACATGCCCTTATATAAAAGAAAATCCCTCCCCAGCTTTTCTATAGACCCCTTTCAGGTACTGGAAGGCCACTCTAAGGTCTCCCCAGAACCTTCTCTTGTCTGGGTTGAACAACCCCAACTCTCAGCCTGTCTTCGTAAGAGGTAGTAAAGAATGCATTTGTTCTTGCACTTTTTTGGTGCTGAGTGCTTTGTACAGCAGAGTAATTGTTGGAAATTGTTGCTGCTGTTACTATCTGAGGTATGCAGTGGTAAAACAGCTCAAATCGGGGATAGTTGACTGTGAGCTATTTGCTAATGCTTGGTTCATACAAGTATTTAGTTATACTTGCTTGGTTCATGCAGTTCCCAGCTCCCTTAATAGTTCAAAGAACTTCAGTGGCTCTCTAAATTGGCTTAAAGAATGTTGGAAAAACATATCAAAATCTGATGTTAACTGGATTGTCTTTGTTTTCCATTTGACATTGGTTTATGTTGTTTTTACGTTGTTTAACAGCTGTCCAAATATGTTGGTGTTTAGAGAGGGGAAAAAGTAATTGGAAAAGTCACCATTTATAAATTAATATTCAGAAGAGCTGGAGCTCAGACTTCTGTCCCAACTCTGCAAAGACTATTCTGCATTGCAGGAGACAGTATAGTAACGTTTTTCTTATGCTCTTCTGTCTGTTAGAGTAACAAATTCTATTATTTTTTTTTCATTTCTAAATATGTGCAGGAGAATTAATAAGAAATATGTCTATCTTATTAAGGAAAAGCTGTTGGGAGGAGATAAGAAGAAAGTAAAAAACACTAAACCATGCTCCCCCCCGACCTCCATGCTCTTCTCCTGAAATGCCCATGCCTTTGTTTGTATTGCATAATTAAAATAGGATGTTGGCTTTTTATAGGACATTAGGAAAGCAATCACTGCATAATATAATAAATTGCTTTAGGACATGTTGAGAAATGCTCTAAGAATGGGTGAGGTACAATGTTACTCTTGGAAAGCAAACAAAAAATATGTCCCCTCTTGCTACAGAGAGTCAATGCAGTCAGTTGCTGAGCAAGGAAGCGCTATGGTTGTAAATTCTGGATACACTAAAGAGCAGGGGTTCATGTAGCTGGGAAGTGGTGTAGAACTGCAACAGCATCCCAAGTGCAGTGTCAGACTAAGCCTCATAGGACTGATACAGCCACGAACAAGAGGCATGGGAGGGGGTGGCAGAGATTGCTGCTACCTAGACTGGCTGTGGAGCATTGTGGTTTTTAGAATGTGGTAGATTAATATTTTTGAAGATAATATTTTTTGACCACCTGGAAGGATAGTGATAAGAATCCTCCAATTAAATGGGTTGTAGAGACCAACAGTGAACTTTGAAGAGAGTTTTGTATTGACTGTAATGCATGAGGATATCTTGGAGCTGTGTAGAGAGTCCTGGAAACATTTCTGACCATCTGGTTCCTTGAGGAATAGAAAGAGAAGACAAGATAACATTGATAAGAATGTAATGTTAACTGTACTTGCATTTTGTCTAGATTTCTCAGAAAGTCCTTTAGACAGAAATGGATCAGTATAAATATTACGCTATCTTGATGGGAGTGTGGGTAATGGTTCCATCGACTTCACCTCTTTAAAAAGACTACAAATTACTTCTGTTTAATAATAATTTAGAGGGAAAATAATCCCCAAATCTGTACACAGTTCTTCCTTTTGTATTGTATTTGTGGAATCATTAAGCCAGCCAAATTCTACACCCAGTAGCTTATATGTATCCAGTGAAAACCAAGTTCCTGAATGATTCAGTATAATTGCAAGAAAAAGAGGCTTGTCATTCTTAAATTTGATGAGCAATTAGGTCAATGAAAGTCTGGCCACTGTTGCACTCTTAAGTCACTGAATTTAAATATAAAGTGAGCCTTTAGACTATGCCAGATACAGTATAAAATTGTCTTACTAGTCTGGCTGCCAACCTGAAATATCTTAAGTGACTATATATATTATTAAAGTAATGGAAGAGTGTTGTGAGAGTATGTTCTTACCATGGATACTTTGGGCTGTCTGCCAATGCCTTCTGGGGGAAACTTGTCTGTAACTTTTTCTGGTAATTCTAGTGTACAACAATGGCTTAATAATGAACACAACTGGATTTTTATCAGAATCAAAAATGCTCTTCAGTTAATTAAGTAACTTAGAAGGCTTTAACTGGTGTTTTTTTGGTTCAGCAATGAATGAAAGCAGCATCAGTTGATGAGCCAACCTTTAGTGACTCACACTGATCAGGGAAGCTGCAGGCAGTAGAAAGCAGCATCCCATATAGCTGCTGGTCATTTAGCTAGGTTGATATAGAAATCAGTTTGCCATCCCACAGCATAAGTACAGAACGAATGGATGAGGTCTTCCAGAATCTGTCTTTTATGGCAGCTTTATTTATTGCAATGTAATTGTGAGTTTCTGTTCAAGCTAGCTAAAAGCAAGAGGAGAGTTGTGTTGCTATATGACAGAAATAGTTCCTCAGCTTCCACTAAATTCCTGGTTGTTACCACTAGGAAACTCAGCATGTGGGCTGGACTAAACATTGCTTGTGACAATAGTGAGATCAAATTAAATGTTGATCAACCCTCTTAATTTGCACAGACTGTGTCCTAGCTGTAGGTGTGCTTTCTTGATGGTTTTGTGTGTTCGCTCCATTAGAATGAAAAAAAAAATGCAATAGATTTGAAATATTTGAAATATCCAAGCTGCTGTTGAGTAGCTTCTAGAATAAAAGGATAGCAGTCTGTGAGGGAGAAATGTCTGCAGTTACTGTAAAAATAGATACAATGAACTATGCTATTTCAGCAAACCTGTCCAGTAGGACCATGTAGATGAATTCTACTGGAAATACCACTTCTTCTAAGATAAGCCAATTAGCTAGGAAAATCAATGCAATTATAAGAGCAACTTGATGTAATCTTAAATGTTAACATCATCACTGGGAATAATATTTTTTTTTCCTGATAATAAGACGTGTAAACATTAATACAGAATTTAAGAGTGGTGGGTGAACAACTTCAACTACAGCTCTTGCTGGGATGTTCAGTGGTATGATGTAAAGATCTGCTTTAGCAGTGTCTTAACTGTAAGTGAAAAATGTAGCGGTGTTACCAATACTGAAAATTACTGCTAATTGTATGTGCATACCTACTCATATCCAAGTTTCACAATAAATATATGTCACAACTAATCCTAATCAAAGAGTATGTAACCACTTGGAGTTTTATCTGAGCTAAAATCAAACCAAGCAAACAAAACCAACACTACCACTAAAACTGCAGTTTGAATTTCAAAAAGTATGAAATATTTCATGTTACTTAGGGAAAGTTGATTCCAACTTACTCCAAAAAGACTCACAAAGACTTGAGGTTTAGAGAATATTCTGGGCATTTTCAGCAATGCCTTTGAGGTTCACCCACTAACAGTACTTCTGAAAAATGTCTTTAGAGACTGCATCTTATTCTTTTGATGGATTACCAGAATATCAGGCTCATGGCTGAATTAGTGCAACATAAACTGCAGCTAAGGCACAGAAGAAGGAAATGAGATGAGAATGCCTGAAGAAACTTGGAATGTCCTTGCTTTGATGTATTTCACAATCTTAGCATGACAATATATACAAGACTCAGAGAGCCAACACAGCATGACAGCTTGAAACCAAAAATATATACCAAGGGAAAAGTGAATTAAAGATGTCAGGAGTAACTGCAAAGTTCTTATGAAAGTGCTGATTTTGTTTCTATAGTTATGAATTTACCTGTATTTTATTTCTAAAAAAAAGGTATTAAGTCCCTGTGGTACCTAGAAAGAATTGGAGCAGTTTCATTCTCAGATTATAGCAAAGAATAAATAGAGTTTATGTTGCTTTTCTGTATAGTGTGCATACCTGCCTGGGTGTTCTTGTGTCTTCTGAATTAACATGCTTTACTTATTGTCAGACTTGAGATATTTACTGTTTTCATATATGAGCCTCTATATGCAACTTGTAATTAGAGCTAAGACTAACTGGGGACCTTGCTAGACACACTATGTGCAGAGATTGTTAGAGACCCTAAATATTACAGGGAGAAGAGCAGCCACGTGAAAAAGTGAAGGTTGCCATGAAGTGAATTTTAAACAAGTGCTTTACTACTACTTCAAGAACTTCTTTCAGGCAGATGTGGCTCTGGGTACCTCAGCTAGTGTTTTTCTAATGAAATTAAACATCAGTGGGCAGTAGTAATGAACTTTTAATTTATTGCATAGCCTAGTCTTGGGATAGCTGTAGACACATGAGCATCAGAGACAGTTTGCTGTCACTGGAAACCTGAGGAGGTCATGAAAGGTGCTTAGAAAGATGCTTGCCTGAAGGGGGAAGCACAGACAAAGGCGTCACTGTTTCTTCCCCCAAAGTCAGCAGATCTTTGACTATTCAAGGCCACTGAAGTTCTGCTGGTTTAATAGCAATCCTGGCACATAATGGAGACTGCATTTCTTCTGTACTTAGATCTCATTGCTTCAGTGACAAAAATGCTGGTGTTTTAACCACTTTTAAATAAATGCTTGCAAATACTACAGAACTGACATTTCTAAGATGTCAAGGGCAACTTCTTGACAGTCTGTCAGTGGCTGTTGTTGCAAATCTGCTCACTCACTTTTGTGCAAAAAAGAAATTCTGGGAAAAACCTTGGAATTGGATAAAGAAGAAAAGCAATAATTGGACTAGCAGAATTCTTATTTGCCACGTAAGGTGTATGACTGTTTTGTTCTTTCTGCTTTCATGTCAAGTTGCCCATTAGAAAATTCAACTTTATTTGGCAGCGTTAGAAATCTGATTTGGGATTCCCCTGGGTTCTTTTTCACTTTTCTACATGTATTTGTGCTCAAACAGGTGTTCGCATCCTAACTACCAAGTAGAGTGCAACCTTGTAAAAGTAAATGAAAAAATAAGGTCTGTCCTGATGACTTAAGTGACTTCTAACATATTGCAAGACAGAGGACCAAGTTCTCCACTGGTTTTACTTGCTGGAGTATAGTTCTGTTCCACCTGTAGATGATTTGGTTTCAGGAGGGAATGTGCGGTCTTGAAAAAGTACAACAGAGTGACCAGCACAAAGGGTGAGGTGTGATTTCAGAGACAGGTCAGCTGTAAAGCTGGAATCCTTTTTCGTTGAAAGATTAAGATGCTGTCTGTTACCTCTTGCAGTAGTACTTACAGTTTGATTTTGAGCTTTTCAGCCAAGTGTCTGTTGTCAGTAGCGTTCATGACTAAGGTAAAAGAATGAAGGATTTTGACAAATAATAAAAAGTGAAAGAATATCCATGTTCATTGTTGTTCCAGATGAAGGTTATATTAAAGACATGCTTAGGTAGCATGGTTAAACGTCACTTTGGTGTTTTATTTTTATGTAAAGTGTATTTGCATTTATAATACAGCTGTTTTAATTAGCTGGTCACACTATATTACTTGTTTAAGAAACAGCTCAAATGCAGCCTCCAATACCCTTACTTCAAGGTACTCTGATTCATTATGATCTAGTATATTACACTGATAGCGGAGCACATACTGAGAGATGCAGTTATAAGTAAAGTGCTTTCTTTCCAAGTTAAGTAGTCTTATCTATTTTATGCATAATGCTAAATTTATAGCAAAGGTAGGGTAGAACAGTGTTAGGCCTGAATCCTAATACGGGAGTGTGGGAGAACCAAGTAGAGGTTAGACCTCAGCCAAAGAGGAATTTCTCCTTTTCTCGGAGAAGAGACCTTGTTTCCTGAAACATAGCTGTTCTGCTTATTTAAAAATCATTAGGAATGCACTAAACCCGTGGTTGAAGGCTAATGATTTGCAAATTGAAAATCTGGCATTGCACACTGTGGCAAATAGAAGTGAACTCTGTTTTGGTGGAGAATGGCAGCTGGACTATTTCAACAAAACATCAGAACACTGCTCCCTTTTACTTGCCTCCAAAACACATAACTATTTCTTCATTTGCATAAAGTCCTCAGCTCTGTTAGGATTAGTGAATTGTGTATGATGAGCAAACAGTGCTAAGGTTGGTTTTTTTTTTGATAAAGGAGACGAGGCGATTCTGTGGCAGCATAAACCCTTGTTCCTCTTTTCTCAGTTTACTTTGTCAAGCAGGCCAGCTTGACATCTTTGGGGAATGCACAATTTATTTCCTGTGCATTTCACAAGGTCATTGAAAAAATTATGATGGTAAAAGTTTGTGGTTACTTGTAACAAGAGAACCTGTTACTCAAAGCAGCCTTTACTGGAGCTGAGGGAGGCATGTCTTCCTCCTCTTTGCTTTTTTCTGTGCCTCTGTAGGATTTAAAATACAATTGCTTTGATAATAGAGACTGCTGTCTCTATAACATCTGAGAATGAAGTAAAGGTTTCAATGGTCTAAAATAGAGTGCATCTAAAACTGGGTCTAGCAATGTAATTTTCAGTATAAAATCTCTACATTAATTCCTTGTATTGATAGTGTTTGTTCTTGTAACTAATTTCTCATGAATTACCATAAATCCTTTCCTAAAACTTCCAAGGTAAACTAAAATAATACTAAACAATGGGAGTTAATGTCAGTCTTGTACATTTTGCATGTGCAATGCTACTTCAGGAATACAAAACTGATTGAATATCTTATGATAAACAGTCTTGATAAATGAGCAGCAAATCAAACTCACCCTCCCCTTTGAGCATGCTCTGTTAACTCATTGAGATTGATGCAAAATGTGTCACTGACCTACTCAATATGAGCAAATTGAATGTGCTAAAAAAAGAGAAAATAATTTTGAAGAAAAGGCTACAAGGAACCCATAAGCAAGTGTTGAATTATCTGACATGCAGATAAGTGATGACTGTAAAATAAAGACAGAAGAGATTAATGAAAGAGACAGTTGTGTTATGAATTAATCAAATGTCAGGATACAGCCTAGAAGGGTGGGGAAGGTGGTTTGCCTGAACTTGGAGAGCTGTGCCAAATTACAAATGTCTCTGAGAAGAGGAAAGGCCTGAGCTGCTTTCAAAGTGCCCCGATGGCTCTGTTGTAGATGTGTGTCAGATAGAGGTCATTGAGTGACAGTCTTTGTGTGAGATGTTATGCTTCTTTCAAAGCACTAGCGGCTGTGGATGGCATGCTGGTGGAGCGGGCGTGCAGTGATGCATCTATCAGAGAAGGCAGCGATGTGAAAAGTCAGTCTGAAAAGAGTATTAAAACCTCTCTGAAAAGTTTACTGTAAAGCTCAGAGCTAAAATACTCTGCAAAGTTGGATCCCTGTATTACTGTTAGGTTCCCAGACACCAGCATAGCTGAACCATTTTCTGTACCTGAAATGTCTTGTGTCATTTCATGTGGCTGTTTCATATATAAGCCTTTGCTTTATACCATGCTGCTGATGAAATTACTTTGGGTAGTTTTTTTTCTTTACGTACCCCCTCCCCTATGCTCATACTGTCTGATGTCTTAATCCTGTGCTCTTTCTTTATCAAAATGTAAAACCTCTGGTGGCAGAGAACATGCTGAAAATTTGAATGGGGCATTGTCTCACCCCACATGCAATGTTTGGCAGCCTTATGGTGACTGTAATCACAGCTGCTTCCAAACCTGCTTGCTGTCAGAGGATCTCCCCAAGGACCTGTGAAAGCCAACATTAAGACCAGTGCAGGAGCAATAAACTTCTGTCTTCCATGGTTATAGACATCCCAAAGCCTACTCAAAGGTGTGGTTAAACTGTAGCCAAAATCATTGCTTTTCAGTTGGAGTTGCAGGGGTGGAAAAAGCCTTTCCCTGGATATTGTTAATGGATCAGTGTTGACGAAATCTGCACTGTAGTGACTTACTTGGTTTAGCATCTTTCTTAAAAATTCTTGTGCTGGGGAAATCCTGATTGTAGCTAAGACACTTTTCCAGTGCATTCAACCTAATAACTTTTTGGAAGACCATACATTTCTGTCTGTAGATGTTGTCCCCTACTCTCATTCTTGTACTGGCAAAATTATCAGTGCTGTCACCTTGTAACAATTTCACTGTAGAGAAAAGTCATGAGCAGATGCATGGATGAGTACTTGCAACATATTGAAGACCAAACCTATTACTCTTTCAGATTTCAGTCTCAGTCTTTTATGGGGATAGTTTTAAATTTATTTTCTTTAAATAAATGGAAAAAGGTAACGGAAAGGAATCTCTTTCTTTACAGGTGGTTTAACCCTGCTGCTAGAGAAGATGTAATCCAGATGACTCTCTCAGGGGATAGGAAGGACTTTTGCCAATATTCCTATATTGCTGAAAGATTCACTGAGCAGCTTTCCTAGATGGGAGAAAAACGTATTACTGCATCACTCTTAATTTTACCTCCAATCCCCTTCTCTCAAATCTTTTGAGAAACAAAAAGACAGCAAGGATTCAAGTGACAGACCTTAAAATGAATTTGTCATTAGTTTTAAAAGGTAGCTTTGCAAACTTTTGGTAAAGCACTTAACTGAAATGACTTTGTGCAGCTTTTGTGTATTTCCATTGGAATGTAATGATGCAGTGATAGAATATTATTTAACCAAAATGTACCTCTAGCAAGAATTTCAAAACTTTTCATTTAAAGAAGTGTTTTCTAAACGTATCATCAAATAATAATGATTTTAAATAGCTGGACTAATCTTTATGTGGTGTTACTTCTTTAAAAAAATAAAGTCAACAACAAAACCAAACAAAAACCCCAGAAAAATATTTGTGCCAGCTTTTAGTTTTTTCTCTTTGTTCTACAGAGTATTCTGGAGATTGGGAAGCCTTGTTGCTTCAAAAGATTATGCCAGATGTTGCATCTTTCAAAAATCCCTATTTTCTTAATCCCTTTTGTGGTTGCATCAGTTGCTTAAAACATTATGATTAGTGTCATGCCTACTGATCACAAACCACATTTTTCTCATCAGATATTTCTTTCTTGCATTTTATTCGTTCATCATGCAGTGTTGCCACATTTTAGTAACTACTAAAGCTCTACTCATATAAACTTATCAGTTGGAAGCCTATGTTTCAGTTCAAGTAAAATGTGAGTTAATACATAACTAATTCTGGTGGTTTCTCAAGTCATTTGCTTCAGAACACCTTCGTGGTTTAAAAAACCACAATGAAACCACAATCCAAAATCAAAACAACACTTCTGGTAAAATTCAGTTAAAAGGGAGTATCTTCTTTTCATTCCCTGACTCATCTACTGTTATAGCAGAGTCTGGTCCATCATCTGTTTCTAAAAAGAACAGGTCTTTCTACATGCTCTCTGTGCAACTGTGGATACTGTACTTTATAACATTGGATTTTATTTCATTAATGTTTGTTGCAGCATGTAGTTACTTTCTCAAGTTAGGAAGCATTCTTTCCTGTGAGCTAGTCTGTTGGTTAGCAATTAATAAAAAGTAGCATTCAAGTGAATGAAAGCTCATTGTCTGGTTCTCTGTGACTTCAGATGCAAGATTAGCACAGATGTATACATCAAGCCTCTCTCTCTCTCTCCAGCTAGGTGTTTTATGAAGTATAGTAAACAAATATGCAGTTTTTTGGGTTAATCTCTGCAGAGATGAGCTAGAGTAACTGGAAGAGCACAGGCAAATATCTGATTTCATTCTGGCATTAACTTGCAACAAACAGCTCATAGACTATTTTAGGAACCCTCTTTGTATTGTTGGGGCTGAGTTTCAAATAGTGCTGCAAAGTAGTGATTGCTCTTGGCAGGTAGAATAATTCTGTCAAATTTGAAGGGAAATTAGACTAGCATAAATAGTATTACAATGATAAGTTTAATCAGGTAAGGAAATAATTTGTGGGAAAGGGTCATTAAAATGTCAGTGCCAGAGATGTTCCTGGACTGCTTGTAGTGTAGGCAATGCTTCACTGAAAAGGAAGCAATGGGCAAGTCTGTTCTTCCTCAGCAACTGTAGCACAAAGCACTGCTGCTTTTGTGCTTGTACATTCTTTTTCATTTAGCAGCAAACTTCTTGGTGAAGATCAGAAAACTCTTTAAATAACCACTTCCTGGTATGTCCTTGAGTTGCTGATAGCTCAAAGGAAAGACTTATTTATTTATTTTGTAAATGTATTCTGTTCTTGATCATAGCTTGTGTGGGACTGTTTGTGGCTGATTAGTAGGTATAAAGTATAAGTAAAAATCTTAATTATTTGTATATGTACAAAACTACAGCCAAATGCGTTTCCACTGTCAAACATTTTCACACGGAAGCACTTAGAAATGGTTACCTGACTTAGAAATACACCTTGGATCTCTTTCGTCTGATACTCTGTCTTCATTTGTGACTAATAATGAACTGAGAGGGAGATGCACAAAATTCTAGTGAATGTTAAAGTAGTAACTAAGTACTTTTCTCAAAACGTGTTACAAATATATAATGTTATTTTGACATGTAATACTAGTATTTTGCACAAGGATGTGTCACTACTTATAAGGATAATTTTATGACAAATTAAACCAACTTGTATTACAGATCAAAACCTCATAGGTTAGGAACAGTAGGAATTGAATTTGTAAGTGAGGAGCTGCTGACAACACTTAAGTGAAAGTGTGAAAGCAGTAAGTTGACTATTTTATCAACTTTTATCTATTTATTTATTTTTTTCCATCTTTCTGGATGAGCAGCTGAGAAACAACTGTGCTTGTAGTATAGCCACTCCTGAATGTGTCAGGGTATAGCTGCAGATTTTCTTCCTTGATGACGCTGTACAGTGCTATAGGTACATCTAAAATGAAGGTGTTTTGGAATGCCTTTAGCTACCATGACACTGTGTAACTGGCTGATTTAAAGTCCATTGGGGTAAAATGAGCTATGGTACCATCCCTCCTGTCTCCTTTACATCAAAAGAAGTCCAGGCACATGGGCCAGACTTGAGGCATACAAAGTATGTCCACATTTAGTCTAAGTCAGAGAAAAAAAACCACAAACAACAACCAAACAAATCATGTCCAGGAAATGGCATTTGTGTCCTCCATAACTAAATAAAAAGAAAGCAAGCCAGATGCATTGAACTTTTAGTGATTCAGGAAATACATGCTGGTTTCTAACCAGCTATTCTGTTGCTAGTTTTTTAAGAGTCCTTGACTACTGTTGCACATAAGTGTTGGAACCTTCAAAATAGCCTAGCGAAATGGATTCTTCCTGGCATGGTTGTCAGGTAGCAGGGGGAGATTAGAAGGAGCCACTTCATTTAAAAGAAAGTCTGTTGGCTCCTGATTGTCCTACAGAGGTTCGAGCAGTCCATCTGGCAGTGAAATAGGGTGAGGATACAGTAAAATTAGGAAGTCCTAAAATAAGATATAGAAGTTGAAGATAAGAATATTTTTTTCATTACAATTCCTCAGTTTCTTGCTTACTCATTTTGTGTTTCACCTGTAAAACAGGAATATGACAGTGACAGGGATTTATGTTCTCTGTTAATGTGAGTTGCAGTTAAAACCTAACAAGAATTGAAGAATGGATAAAGGGAAACCAAACAAACAGGAGCTCATTTGTTTTCATAACATGGTAGGTCGCAATAGTACCCCAAACAGGACAGAGGAGAGGAAAATGGAAAATCAGGACTACATTCAGCAGACTGAAGGTGGGAAAGTAGAAAGTACAGGTAAAACTGCATTTTATTTGTTTTATACTAAATTTGTACATTGGCCAGAATCCCTGATACAAATTCTTCACACTGGAAAAATATTTCTCAGGGGAATCTATCTTATTACTTGTTTCAATTTGGATGAAAAAAGTAAGGATATGAAGTGGAAAATGTCAAGTAAAATTAATCAAAATACTGGCTTCATGTAACACAATAGAAAACACATTTTACTGTTTGGTGTTAGTCATCTAAAGACCTTACGTACAGGTGTGCCAAACTGTCAGGACACTTTTACACAACTGATTGATTTTTCCTTAGCTAGAAAATGCTGCAGTCCCTAGGGCTTGTCCTCCCTTTGGGCCATGACCTAGGAAAGTTTTAAAACACTTGCTGTGCAAGACCCACAACTCCATTCTTTTTCATACCTATACACAGTCTCAAATGGGGATATTTTCCATCTGTGTAGCGTGGCCCTATTACTGCATCACGTAGGCATCTCACCTGAACCATTTCTGCTTACTTAAAGACAATAGTGTGAAAGTGAGGGACAAGCACTGTACAGCTGGTGTGACAACTGCAATCTAAACATAGATACAGTTGACTTTTGTTGCATGTTACAGAGCATTTTGTTGTGTGTGTGTTATGCCCAATGTATGGATATAAAGCAGGAACCAGAGCACTATTTGGGGCATTTACTGGAAGTTGGGGCTGGAGTCTGCTACCCAGGCTTCCTAAGGGAGGGTGTCCTTTGGGGACCTCACTAGAAGATGTTAATCAATGGTAAAGCTAAGTTGCTGCTGCTGAACTTCAAAACAGAGTTTCTTATTTCATTAACTGGAAGGTAGAAAGTACATGTACTGATGGGCTTGGATACTTCCACATTCAGCAAGTCCTCTTTGATGCAAATTTGATGCTAAATTTCTTACCAAGTTTAATTTTTAGATTTTTGAAATCCCTTTGGTAATATAATCCAAGATACACTGGGACCCCTGTGACTGCAAGAAATCGCAGCCATATTTGCAAGTCTTGGACAGTTTCCTAAATGCTATAATGTCCTCCCTCTTGGATTCTAGTTTTCTGAAACAGAGCACACCTAATTATATGCTGTTTGGATGACAGCTTGAGAAATTTGTAAGAGGAGTGAAAGGTAACCTACTTGCATCTTAATTTTTTTCTGCAGTCTTTGTGAAGATGTTCCAGTTTAATAGTTGATTTTAAATCACATACTGTCTAAAAGCTCCTTGTACCATAAATAACTCTTTTCCAACTAGCAATCAAATAACTTTAGAGTAGAGTATGTTTATAGTTAAGTAATTGTGACTGATGTGTCCAGCACTGCTACTAGGTTATTGCTGTTCGTATGCACTTTTCATTGTTTTGAAGAGACATACGGTCTCAGATCACTTTCAGTTCTTGCTAAGGAATCTATTTGACTTCCACTCTGATGGACACTGATCTTGTTTCTTAAATTTTAAACTAAATCACATCTATGCATCCACATGCTAATTGTGGTCAATATTGAAGATGGATTTTATGAATGAAAAATAACACTGCGACTGTAGCATTTGATTCTTTAAGGGTCAGGAGGATATGTAATACCTGTCAGCAACATTCTTTGAGTTATCTTTGTTTTGAGGTCAGTTTATTATTTCATAAATAAACATCTCTATGTGTATTTGTGTCTGACTTTGATTGTCTCTCGCTGATGAAAATGGCTGCCTTACCTCCAATGCCCAACAAGCAGTCAATTTAAATACAATTCAAGTTTGCTTCTATTTCTTTTAGCTAATGAGTAGCAAGTGATTTTCCAGCCCTAATTATGGCATTAATGTGTTTCCAAGAAGCACAGAGAGAATTAACACCATTAAATTCTACAGTGGCTTAAAGCGGTTTGGTGTAACTCTGCTTAAACAAAGCAAAATGCAGCCTTTCTTGGTTACGTGCAGTCAGTGGTGGCAGCTGAGGTTTTTTGTACAACAAAAGGCAGGCAAACTAACTGCCAGATTAGAACTGTCCTTCAGAAACCCGAAGAACTAGTTTATTTTTATTTTGAGTTGGTTTTTCTTGTTTGTTTTGTTTTACAAATTCTTCATTTCAGGAATGCGTATGTCAGCTGTCTGATGTTCACATCAGCACGTGTGCAGCCAACTGAGGGGGCTGTACAGAAAGTAGAATAAAAAACTGAGTCTCTTTGCATATGCTGGAGGAAGTGGGCAAAGATGAGTATGGTTTTGGTTGATTTGTTGGAGTTATCTTAATGCACTAATGTGAAATTGCACTGACTGTCCCATCATCCGCAACTTGGTTACGTGGCATGGGAAAAATAGCCTGTGTAAGTAAATCCTTTCAGAAGGTACAGCTGGCTTGAAATTAGCTGTTAGAGAGGATTGTTCTATGGGCTGTTACATACAAAAATCTCTTTTCCTCTTTTTATCTCTTCTTTTATTGAAAACGTATTATAAGCACTGAGTTTGAGCTTTCCTTGAAAGCTTAAAAAAAAACTTATGTTCATATAGAGCAACTTATGTTTTCCTTATGTAGCTCCTGATGCCAGAGGAATTTATAGTGTGCTTTTAGTGACTTAAAAGCCCACAAAGTGTAGGATAATCCCTTCCTGTCTTTAACTTGGCCCAGTATCTCTTCATCAGCTGTCCTAGTGGGATGGCTTCTTATTGTAGTAATATGTCTTCTCCACTGTGGATATATTCAGGCTTGTAGATAGGTTGAGGCTTGTTCTGACTAATGTATCTTATTTTTTATTCTTTTCTCTCTGGAGGGCTGAAATAATAAAAATCTGTAGGATGTTCCAAGGCTTACCTGCTAGTACCAGTATGATTAAGCCATTGAGTGTCTGCAACTGTACATGAATTCTTCTGACTTCTTTCTCAATTTCATCATACTAGTTTACAGGCTCTTCGAACATGTGATCTGCTGACATGTACAGCACAACAGTACTAAGTATACTATGCTTCTTTGAGCCAATAGCAGAGACTCTAGGTGACCCTGCTCTGGCAGGGGGGTTGGACTAGATGATCTCTCGAGGTCCCTTCCAGCCCCTAAGATTCTATGACTCCTTTATCCCTGTCTTCTACAAGTGATTTTTGCTGCTGGTTCATATGTCATTTTGGCTTACCATTTGGTTTTCTGTCCTACTCTTAATAGTTCAAGTATCTCTAGAAAGCCTCATAGTGGTGTATTTCAGTGTTGTAGTGTGATTGGCCAGAAAAAGAAACTAACCATAGGGTAGAGCCACACTGTGAAAGTACCATCTCCTCTAACTTAAAAACAAACTAAGGCTGGAATTGCACGAAAAGTATTTAGGAACCTCACTTAAGACAACTTAAGAAGATTTTGAGAATTCCTATTTCCAATCTTGTAGGAGTTTCTTTTGCCTTTTGTTACATGTTTCTGTTCAGGTTTCACAGACTGAAACTAAAGTATTATCATCCAGCAAACCACATAATGCTATAAAGGGCTTTTATGGACTGGGACAGGAACCCTTAACTCTACTGAAAGTTTCATGCTTGGCCACCTTTTGAGGATCACTTCGTGAGTGACCTCTCTGAAGATGGTGTTAATATAGCGCCATGGTCAGAAGTTGCGAGATTCTGGTTCACCCTTGTCTATAACAGTAAATGATAACATTTTTCCCATCACTTAAACTGAATGGTAGTGGTGTCTTTTTTCACTCCATATGGAAAACCCATTTCATGCTTTGTCTTACCTTGTATTCCAGATAATGGCTTGGGAAAGACTTCAGAATATGCGGGAAAACTGGAGTCTGATACTGATCTGAACTGAAACAGTCAGGAAATACCATATTCTAAGCTTAGTGGGTGCTGATAATTTTGGTTGTGGGGTTTTTTTGGTGGTGTTTTTTTTGTTGTTTTTTTGTTGTTCTGTTTTGGTTTTGGGTTGTTTGGTTTTTTTTTTGGTGTTTTTTTTTTTTTTTTTAGAGACCCTTAGTCCTTAATATGACCCATATTATTAAGAAAAATCCTGTGAAATTAATCAGCTGTTCCCCATGGTCTTAAAATGCTTTCCAAAAAGGTATCTATGAATGTAACTTTTTTTTTTTGTTTGAACAGATTATTTAGTGTTTTCTTACTTTTACATGATTCAAAGTTGAATCTTTATCTGAATAGGAAAAGTTTAATAGCAGGTGGTATTCCCAGGTTTAAATAACATCTCTTGATTTGAAACATCATTCAGTGACGCAAAATAGAAGGATATTTACTAGTATGAGATTTAGTGAATTGAATGTTTTCCTTTTTGAACTTTAAGCATAGACCATAATGTCACATTTTGGACAAATGAAATTTCTGAGATTATTTTGAAGTAGTATGTTGTCCTTTGTCATGCTCAACATGGAGGAAAAAAATCCAGTTGCTGAAGGCAAAATTTAGTTTTATTGTAATAAAGAGTTGCATTTCTTTTCTGACTCAGAAAATCTTTAGACAGGAGATACCTTTCAATATAGTTGCTTCCACTTTCAAAAAAAAAAAAAAAAGGACTGTGTCATGGCAAAACAAGTTATGTGACTGCTTTTCTTATGGCTGTCAAGAGGCTAAAATTGGGAGTAAAGAACAGATTTCCCAACTGTTTTCTGTGTCACTAAGCCACCATATTACTAGGTCATCTCCTTCCTTTTTGCTGACAAAGAGCAATAATGTTTACCTGATACTCTGTTTGGGTGGTCCTTTTATATAAGGCAGAGAGAGAACCAGTGTGTAAGTTGGGCTGGTTCAAGGAACTATACTGTGTTACAGTGCTTGGATAGTTTAATTTTGGCACATGATCAAATACAAAGGTTAATTATATTTTTGAGTTATTCAATATTTGAACAGCTTGGAAAGAACAATCTTCAGGGAGGTGGAAGGCTCAGTTTGATTGCAGAGCTGCCTTTTTTATGCCTTATGGGACTACATTGTCTGCTGGTTTCTCTGATTCGAGGTGCAAAAGAAATAAAATGTGGACATAAAGCTTTGAATTGGAGTGTTTTGTTGAGCAATGGATTTGATGAGTAGTGTTTAGCAATTTCCACATTAGACGGCTTGGTTTCACTGTTCCACATTGTGTAGCTTCCTTATGAGCATGTGTAAAAAGTGGGCTGAAAGACTGAAAGCTAATTTTATGCTGAAAAATCAAGGAAGCATTAATTCTGGGTGTATTGTCTGTCACCCTGGCTTAGCTTACCCTATCAGTTCTTGCTGTCTACTTACAACAATAGTTTGCTGTAATTCTTCACTATATGGTCCTTGATCTGTTACTAAGAATTTTTGGGCAGCTTTTGACCACCAAACATATTTGAAAATTAATAGGTGTCTAAATCATCCAAGCAGCTCTGAGATCCTCATTCTTAATGTTTATGCACTATTCATGATCTTAGCTGTGATAAGATGCTACAGTGATGAGTGCCTGAACACCTAAGACAGATATCTACAACTATTTGAGTTTCATTTTGCTTGCATAAGGTATGTTCTGTTTCTTGAACTGTGTTTAATATATGGTAATGCTATGAAACATGTTGTCCCTAAAGAGGCCAAGGCAGATGACTGAGGGACATCTGAACTGCATGATCTGTCCTGCAATGAACATCTGTTCCAAGATTCCTGGCATGCTGGGAATGATTGAGTGTTTTTAAGTGTCTTTCACTTTATGAATGTCTGACTGGCACTAAAAGGCCATCATCTTTCACTGATAAGATATGGCAGCATTTACTCCTGAGTTCTGAAGTATTTACCTTGTTTTTTCTATCTTCTAGCAGCATAATTATTTGAATACATAAATGCATAACATACAGTATTGTTTTCTCTCTTGGGACTTCTGAAAGCAAGCTTTCTGTGGAAGTGTAGGCTTGTTTGGAATCATTAAGTATTGAAGGTGACTTTCCTAAAAGATCTGACATAATTGAGAATCAGGAGAAAGTATTTAATCATTTGTCCAGGTTACTGAGAAAACAGGAGGTTTTCTGACTTGATTGTGGGTAAATGAGGAATTTCTCAGCACCTGAGCAAGACAACAGTGTGTAGCTCTTGAATGCTTTTGAGATGATTAAGGGTCTCCTCAGGAGTGGGTTTGCATGGTGCTGTTGTGCAATCTGAAGGGCCACAGAGGAGACAAGTGAGTTGGGAGGAAGACACTGGTAAATGTTGATTTTCTTTTTACGTACTAGCTAGAACCTCTGTGGCCAACTCTAGAATAACATCCATCCTCATCACAAAAGGTTTTGAACAGCAGCTACAAGTGGAATTCCCTGTCCAGGAAGAGCTATTCTGAAGGGTGGGAGTCTTTGAGTGGGCCTTGAGGAAGAGGAGGGGAGCAGGGCCATGAGGAAGAGAAAAAAATGAGCTAGTTTATTATTCTCATAGCACTGCATAAGATCCACCTGGTTTGTGTGACATGACTGTTTTGTAGACATTGGTGAAATCTGGGAATGCAGAATGGAAAAAAATGCAGGAGTTTGTTCAGGACCTCTCTGAAACTGTTTGCAGCTTAACTGGCAGGCAGACAAGGCATTTAAGATCATTGATTACTCTCACCAGCTGGACATTCAGAAAATAGATTTTTTCTCATCCTGTTGTTTTGGGGGACAAAACTTTAGTTCTACATTGACTAATTTTGCTATATAAGCAGTTAATCTATCTGGTCCAGTCCATAACTCTTCTGCAGATTTTTTAATTTTAGGAGAAAGAATTAGCTCTTTTGCTTTCAGGGATGGAATCCAAGTTCCAGACATTCGGAGGCCCAATTTTGCTGTAAGACTAGTGTGTGTGAATATAAGTGGCCTTAGGCTGCTCAAAACAGAGATGTGTGAGGCCAGTTGATAGGACCCATTGTGTTCTCCCAGTTGCTGGGCACCTTTCCTAAATCCAAGGGTCAAGTCCTGTCACTGACACAGTGAGGAAAACCCCTTTCCTCCCAGGTGGTTGGTTTTTTTATACTGCAGATCCATTTTCACTGCAAGGGGCCTTGCTGTGCTGTATGAATTAGCATCAAGACTGAGCCATCAAAATCAACTTAAAGCCCTTAAGTCCAAAATCTCACATCTGCTTTACAGAAATTACCATTGGAAAACAACATGATTTTTTTTAAGAAACAAAACATTTAAAAATAAACATTGTAAAAACTTAGTGGAAAAACATCTGCAGTTTTCAGACAATTACAGCAGTTTTTCAGGAAGGTCATGGAGAATTTTTACATTTTTTCCCTTGATTTTATTATTGTTGCCTTTTGTTTCTGAATAGCATTTCCCACCAAGAAATAGTTTATGCTGATGTCAGCAACAATATGTAGCTATTAGGCAAGGTATAAGGAAGGCAACATTTACAAATGTTTTCTCTTGTCTTAAAAAGATGGAGATGCCTTGCTGGCGGGTGGCAATGGGGAGAGAAGAAGTTTCCAAGCTGCTAGAACAGTTAGTGGAAGAAGTGACGTTTTTTTTTTACTTGCAAATAAAAAAATAATAAGCATAGTCACATTCTGGATCAGAAAAAAAGCAAGTGTTACAGGTATGGCTGCACCAGAAAGGGCAGCAACATGTGAGGACATATTTTGATCATATAGAGTTGCATGAGTATTGGAAGTAATGTAGCTAAAGCTGTGTGAGGGCAGAGGTGTTGTCTCTGTGGGCTAATTATGTCGAGGAGCAGAGCTTATTTGATCACACTGAACTTGGCTGGAAATTCTCTCCTTAAACTACTTTTGAACTAGCTCTCAAAAGTTAATGAGGTATCTTACCAAAACTGCACTTCCCTGGAGAAATGGAGGCAACAGCAATTCTCAGAAGTTCTGAGACAAGAGCACTCATGCTGTTAAGTATTAGCATGGTCATTGGCAGGACTTTGGTCCTGCACACCTTCCAAAATATGTTCTTTATGGACTATCCAGCAGCTCTGCAGTGATTGAATGGATAGTAACAGAAGTGTAACAGTAACAGTTGTAGCCGAAGTGCTGGCTGTTTCCTTTCAGAGATGCACAAAGAAAACAGTTTAGGAAAGCCAGAGTTTACAGCAAAGCCTAAAACAGAATAGTGAAAGTGTAAGTCACTCCTGGTATATCCTTGTGTATTGTTAAAAGACAGTGTTGTAGTGACTGGCTTAAATCAACTCTTCAAATTCCTGATGTAACTGAGTGTGAGCAACCCTGTCCCTGATTAACTTTAAGCAAACCTCCTTCTTCAGTTGTGATGCCCTGAAATACTTGGTGGAATTTCTTATGAAAACATAATAATTGTCTGCTTTCTAGTGCCCAATATCACATATGGCTTTGTGTAGCTGATGGAAGGCAGGCACTGTTGTACTTCAACTACAGAACTAAGCAAGGATTGATTGCGGTGTGAAGAATCAGTGTAAGTTCTGCTTCAGGCTAGGTTATGAAAGCGCCCTTTGGGATTAGCTCAAGGCTCTTCCTCAGACTTCATGTGGCCAGTGGGAGGCCTGTAACAAATGTAGTAGAATGTTCTTTATTTTACAGCTGCAAAAACAAACAAGTGAGTGGAACAAAAAAACTGAATCATCAAAAAAGCAAGATGTCTGATGGTAGTGTTGTATTCTGTTACCCTGTAATCGGCCTACACCCACTGATGGAAAGCTCTTAATAACTTTGCATGCGCAGAACGCATTCAACATGCATCTGTGAAAGTAGGTGAAAGGGATCTGGGGGTCCTGGTAGACAGGAGGATGGCCATGAGCCAGCAATGTGCCCTTGTGGCTAGGAAGGCCAATGGCATCCTGGGGTGCATTAGAAAGGGTGTGGTTAGTTGATCAAGTGAGGTTCTCCTTCCCCTCTATTCTGCATTGGTGAGGCCGCATCTGGAATATTGTGTCCAGTTCTGGGCCCCCCAGTTCAAGAAGGACAGGGAACTGCTTGAAAGAGTCCAGCGCAGAGCTACGAAGATGATTAAGGGAGTGGAACATCTCCCTTATGAGGAAAGGCTGAGGGAGCTGGGTCTCTTTAGCTTGGAGAAAAGGAGACTGAGGGGTGACCTCATCAATGTTTACAAATACGTGAAGGGTGAGTGTCAGGAAGATGGAGTAAAGCTTTTTTTGATGCTGACCAGTGATAGGACAAGGGGTAATGGGTGCAAATTGGAGCATAGGAGGTTCAAGTTGAATATCCGAAAAAATTTTTTTACTGTGAGAGTGATGGAGCACCGGAACAGGATGCCCAGGGAGGTTGTGGAGTCTCCTTCACCAAAGACATTCAAAACCCACCTGGATGCGTTCCTGTGTGATGTACTCTAGGTGACCCTGCTCTGGCAGGGGTGTTGGACTAGATGGTCTTTTGAGGTCCCTTCCAAACGCTGGGATTCTGTGGTTCTGTGAAGTCTCCTGAAATTCAAGAGCTAGTGGGCTCATTAATTTTGTTCAGAGTTACCCAGGTAATTCAAATGCATTCTCAGAATAGTTTTAAGTAGTCAACTTCAATACCAAGTAAGGTAAATTAATGGGAAATGTTAGCTTGGTCTTGATAACACTGCATAGACACAAAGAGTTTTCTCAAGATACTTTTAATGTGGCCAAAATCAGGCAATTTATACCTACTGTTTCTTTGCTGAGATATTGAATTTCCCCATGGGTGTATATGGGTGGGGGGAGTCTGTGTTCTGCTATTAAAAATAGGTGTTTAAATTAATTTAGATTAATATATGTTTGAAATAGAAGTCTATGCATGTGTACGTGCTTAGATATTTCAGCAGTGGACAGTGAGTATTTTATTCATTGCCTTCTTTTCAGAAGCATGCTGTGACCAGTTTCCCTTTGATTTTCTATACCTGAAGAAATTGTGAAGTTGAGATGAGGTGGAAAACCTGTGCTTCACATTCAAAATGGTCAATTAGAAATGCTTCTAGCCATGCTAATACATTAACTCTCCTTTGAACTTCGGTTAGCACACAAAGTAGCCCCTTGCTGTATGTTGAAGAAAGTGGCCAGTGCCATCTATGAATGCAGCCCCACTGGGCTGGTGAGAGAAAGGCTGCATCTTTGTAGGATAGGATGTGAAATAATTACCAGTACTGCTTGATGGGAAAGAGAAACTTACGGGGATTTCACCTGAGCTGACAAACAGCCTTTATACAGTGGCAAACTGTCCACTGAGAGCATAGGCAGGATAAGCAGGGTTTGGCATAACAGCATCAGTCTCCAGAGAGGTCTCTATCCACCTGTAGTACCACTTATTTTTGAGGCAGGAGTGCAAGGTGATGATATGTGTGCACGTATGTACGAGAGAGTTGTGTAAAGTCTGATTGTGGATGCTCCATGTATAGGGGTGGACTAAGGACTGGCTTTTTGAAGAGTCAGGCAGGAAGGCTGGGAACCTAGCTTTGTTCCTG
>NW_009954313.1:1420165-1422456 GCF_000747805.2 Chaetura pelagica | reverse complement strand
GAAGGCTGGGAACCTAGTTTTGTCCCTGCTGAAGCTGGGAGAAAGTAGCCATTGAGAGAGAGTTGACAGGGGAAACAGGGTGCAAAAGGAATCTCATATTGGATTGCTGAAAACATTGTCACTTCCAGTTAGTTGAACCAGTGTTTGCTGGTTTTCAGTGAAAAATTTGCATTTCAGCACCTCAGATATAAAAATGGTCACTATGTTTTGCATAATGGTATAAACCAGCTAATATTGCCACTATGACTGGAAAAAACTAATGACTAAATAAACGAACTCAAGGATACATATTTAGAGTAAGAAATGTATTCGGTCTCCCAAAATAGCCCAGAACTTAAATACTGTGAAGAAAGCCCAGAACTTGTACTGAGTTAGTCTACTTGTCAGAAAATGCCAACGTGTCCCAAAATTGTTTTACCTTGATGCAGATAATCACATCCCTGCTAAAGCAAGGGGAATACTATGTATGGATGAAATGTAAAAGCAGCCCCAATGGAAAAAAATATTACTTCTGTGGGCAAGTCAGGATATGTCAATGAGATGTGTTTAATATAATTTACAACCAATTTTCTAATTAACAGGCTTTCCCCTCATACCAAAAATGCCCTATTCAATCTCCCTGAATGTCTCTATTTCATTCTCTCTCCTGGACTGATAGTGCAATCCACAGTCAGCAGTAGCTTGTTATGTTTTCCCTTTCTGTGGTTTGGAAGTTCCCTTTGAAGGGATGTTCTGGAAAAAAAACACAGTTGAGGAAGAACATGGAAAGAGTACTTAAGCAGAGAGTATACTGGGCATAGCAGATGTAGCAAACTATAGGTGACCTTTGCATCTAGTGATCCATTTGAAGTTGTAGGATGGAATGCCTGGTGTGTTTGGGGAGAGTGTAATATGCCCTTGGAGAGAGAAAAATCACAGGAATACTCCACAAGTCAAAACTGGTGTATTTTCCAACCTGCTGTCTGTGAGTTATTCCAAATGGAATGCAAATTCATATAAGATTGCAGTTGTTCAGATTTTTTTCACACAGTTATTCCAGGTCCTTCATACTATAGATGAAGCTGAGCCATCTGAGAGTATCTGCTCAAAGTGAACAGAGTTATGAATTTGAAAAATATGTACTGAAACTCATACAGCTGCTCAGTGTTTCCAGAATCTGGCTTCTTAAAAGAAAAACATACATTAAAAAAACCCCCACACCTCTAAGATCTTATTTATAGTATAGGGGGAATATATTAGGAATAGACTTGGAAAGTTAATCTTGAGTAACAAAGCTGTCTGAGATTCCAACTTATGTCTTGGGAAAATTATTTTCCTGTACTCTGGGTTTAAGGAAATGCTAGCATCTTAACGTGCTCTTGTGGGAACTGTGAATCTTTAATTGCATTCTCGGTTCAAGGCCTAATAGTTAGATCTAGCTTGCAGTAGGTGCTCACAAAAATGTCAGTGGGTTCTATTGAACTGGTAAGTTCTTCTTGAGATGGAAGTTATTGAAACCATAAATAACATACTAGCAATAACCTCTACTGTTAGGGAGTTGTGATTGTTTGGTTGGGCCTTGGTGCATGAACAGGTCAGCAGAAAAAACTTAAATTCCTTTCTTTCCTTGCGAATCTTGTCATTTGGCTCTGGCTCTAAAGTACTTTCCACATCTGCACTTCTGCAGCATGTTGTGGCAAGTCCTGTACACTCGGCTCATGTGAGTCATCTCACTGACCTCAGCTGGATGGCTCCTGTGAGTAAAGTGAACACGATTTGGCCCTCTGCCAGCACAAAACCTAATAGCTAGTCATTATATCTGGACTTCAGTTTTCTTGGTATTTCAAGTGATCTTATTCCAGCTGCCAAATGTGGAATATCTGAAACCCATGTATGTTGTTACTTGAAGGCCAACAATCAGGGCAGTCCTGAGGACTGTTGAACCATGGTGGTTATCCCAGAAAATGCTCCATGTTATGCAAAGGCCAAAGATTTCATTACTTGTGTTGTGGGCTCTCTTTCAAATGATGTTTTTTGTTTCAAGAAGACTGTTTCCTAAGCAAGCTTTTAGTGACGTATTTATTCATGTTGGTCAAATGAAAGTCATATGACACACCTTCCATTCTGCTGTGGTGAGAGACACAGTGTTTGATATAATTGCACTATCTTATATTGGGGAAAAAAAACAAACCAAAACAAACAGCTGAACATCAGATGTGCCTGGTTTGCATGTCAGTGAAACAGAAGGCATGTTACAAAATCACCACACTTTGAAAACTCTTATTTTTATTTTGAAACAACCCTCCCTTCAA
>NW_009954313.1:1367435-1420011 GCF_000747805.2 Chaetura pelagica | reverse complement strand
TTCCTTAGGTGTAGGGTAAATCCAGGGCTGTTTCTGAGTTAACTATGAAAAGAAGATATTGGCACCAGGAAAGACTCCTGAGTACCTTCACTTTTTTTGTGGCTTCCCATGTTTCTGGGATTAGATGTACAGACTGACTAGCTGATTTGATACTCTGGAGATACATGACTGATTTCTATAAGGGACTGTACAACCATTAAGTTGTCACCAACATGGAAAGGTCAACACTCAGTTGAACAGCCACAGCTTCGAATAAGTATTTGAAAAATCAACATTTATTTGTTTTTAAAAATAAGTATAAGACTTGAAGTTATCCACTATCTCTAAAAATAGAGAATTTGAAGACCTTCACATTAGCGCAGATAGTGACTTGGTAGGGCTACCTAACTTTGCTTCCCTACTTCCTTTCTACCAGAGAAAGAACTTAGCACCAAAAAAATAAGATCCTTTATGTGTGTGCATGTCATCTAGCAGGCACATCTGATAAGCTGTTGAAGAAACAGGGAATGGGGCTTAGAGTCAGTTCATCATGTTTTCTGCTGTTCCTTCCTCCTCTGGGAGAAGGATTCTTTACAGTTTTCCCCTGCTTCCCCATGGGGGTTTCTCCCATGAGAGAGAATCCTTCACCAATCCTTCAGACGTATGTCCCTCCCAGGAGGTGCAGTCCCCTAGGAACAGACTGCTCTAGCTTGGGCTTCCTACATGGGCTGCTTGAGGAACAGTCACCTCCCCTGGCGTTGGGGTCCTCAGTGCCTGCAGGTCCACATGTGCTCCACTGTGATTGTTCACAGGCTGCTCCACAGTGCTTCTCCATGTGTTGCAGGGGGACAGCTGCTATCTAACCATGGGCTGCAGGGGATCATCTACTTGGGCACCTCCTCCCTCTCCTTGCTCATTGATTGAGCCTCGGATTCATATAGCCCCAGAAGAAGGCAAGATAGATGAGGAGTTTGACATGGTAGATGAGGATTGGGTTAGGGATCAGTTGAGTAATCTGGACATCCATAAATTGATGGGTCCGGATGGAATGCATCCAAGGGTGCTGAGGGAGCTGGCAGAGGTCATTGCTAGGCCACTCTCCATCATCTTCAGTAAGTCATGGGTAACAGGAGAGGTGCCTGAGGACTGGAGGATAGCAAATGTCACACCAGTCTACAAGAAGGGCAAGAAGGAGGACCCGGGTAACTATAGACTGGTCAGCCTCACCTCCATTCCTGGAAAGGTGATGGAACAACTTGTTCTTGTCACTATCTCTAGGCATATCAAGGACATGGGGGTCATAAGGAGCAGTCAGCATGGTTTTATCAAGGTTGAATCATGTTTGACTAACCTTATAGCCTTCTATGAGGAAATTACTAGGTGGATAGATGATGGTAGAGCGGTAGATGTGGTTTATCTTGATTTCAGTAAAGCATTTGACACCGTCTCCCACAGCATCCTTGTAGATAAGTTGATCAGGTATGGGTTTGGTGATCAGGTAGTGAGGTAGATCAAGAACTGGTTGAAAGGAAGGAGTTGTAGTCAATGGGGCAGAATCTGGTTGGAGGTGTGTGACTAGTGGAGTCCTTCAGGGGTTGGTACTGGGACTGGTGTTGCAACAAGGGGAAGTGCAGAGTTTTACATTTGGGGAAGAACAACACCATGTCCCAGTACAGGTTGGGGGCTGACCTGCTGTAGAGCAGTGTAGGTGAAAGAGACCTGGGGGTCCTGGTAGACAGGAGGATGACCATGAGCCAGCAATGTGCCCTTGTGGCTAGGAAGGCCAATGGCATCCTGGGGTGCATTAGAAAGGGTGTGGTTAGTTGATCAAGTGAGGTTCTCCTCCCCCTCTATTCTGCATTGGTGAGGCCGCATCTGGAATATTGTGTCCAGTTCTGGGCCCCCCAGTTCAAGAAGGACAGGGAACTGCTTGCAAGAGTCCAGCGCAGAGCTACGAAGATGATTAAGGGAATGGAACATCTCCCTTATGAGGAAAGGCTGAGGGAGCTGGGTCTCTTTAGCTCGGAGAAAAGGAGACTGAGGGGTGACCTCATCAATGTTTACAAATACGTGAAGGGTGAGTGTCAGGGAGATGGAGTTAGGCTTTTTTCAGTGCTGACCAGTGATAGGACAAGGGGTAATGGGTGCAAATTGGAGCATAGGAGGTTCAAGTTGAATATCCGAAAAAATTTTTTTACTGTGAGAGTGATGGAGCACCGGAACAGGCTGCCCAGGGAGGTTGTGGAGTCTCCTTCACCAGAGACATTCAAAACCTACCCCTGTGTGATGTACTCTAGGTGACCCTGCGCTGGCAGGGGTGTTGGTCTAGATGATCTTTTGAGGTCCCTTCCAACCCCTAGGATTCTATGATTCTATTCTATGATTGTGGTATCTCTGCTGCAGCACTGCTCTCACCTCTGCTCCCCACCTTCTCTGCTCTCAGATCTTATAAAACCTTGTTACTGGTTTACAACTGAGCAGCCATGGGCTTGCACTTTTAGGACTGTGTTTGGTTTTTTTCATTCCTGTTTTTCTGTCTCCCTTTTCCAGCCCCTTCTATATCCCTCCTTCACTGGTGTTGGAGGGAATGGATAATGTACTAATTGTGCAAAACAAAGTTGTAGGCTGCTTTTTTCTGTTGAGCTCCAGAGATAGAAGTGACCTGATATAGACTAGCTGTAATATTTGAGGTACAATACTGAGCACAATGTTAATTTTTAATGTGAATGGGCTGCCAGGAAATCAGAGCTGCTGGTAAAGTCTGATTAACTCTGGATTATTTTTTTAATTATTTTTTTTTCCTCCCCCTTCTGCACACTTCATCAGTTTCTAATATGAAAACCAACCAATTTCCTTGTTTTCATAATTTAATTTGGAACTTAATGGGACTTTATTCTGAGTCCTCTGAATGATGAGGGCAGAAAGCTGATTGATAAAAGCTCTGCAATAAACAAAGCTAGAACAGAGCAGCATAGGCAAAATTAATGGGGGGAAAATGGAGCTTGGGGCTTGATGTTGATGGATCCAGAATGTGCCACAAAGGAGACAAAGCTTTGAACATAAAACCAGTCTCAGAGGATCAACAATTCCATGCCAGAGAGTAAATTCAGGATAAGATGGGTAAGCTCCACCTATCATGATGGCAAACAGCCTTACTGCTGCAACAATGGAGAATCTAGGTACTTCCTGGACATGTTTGGGGTTTTCTGGGAGCAAGAAGCAGGTTTACTTATGAAATTTCCCTAGGAATGCTCCAGTTGGATTGAGCATTATTGTCATTGTTAGTATTATAATAGTGTGTGCTACAAAGGGATTTGTCCATAGTGAAATGGCATACATTTTTCTGAGCTGTCATCAGCTTCTCTCCGTAGAAGAACCCAGAGACCAGGTAGATCTGGTTAGACAGACTCTGTTTGGATATATGTTCACAAACCTGCTGTAGCTTGTCATGCAACTGAACCTCAGTGTTACAGGCAGCACATCTGTCTTCTCACTCTAAACCTCCTTAGGAAAAGTAAAATCAAACTCTGTTTTACTGCTTCTATCAAAAGTGCTTCATAAAGGATCTGGGGGAACAAGCTTTAAAAAGGTATCTTTTTATCTCATGGAAAGTGTTTATTTTACCATATTCACATTTTTGTTTTCCTGTTGACTTAGAGATCTTTAATACTCAGCTCCTGCAAAAATGTGCTTACATGTTCCTGACTGTATTGTCAAGCATTGGACTAACCAGTAACAGTGTTTTAGCACATACAGTAGAAATTATCTTGGATAAGAATATACAAAACTTCTCTCCTGAATAGTAGGATAGAAACATGAACACAGAACAGAGCTAGAAAGCAGGTTGCCAGTCCTTGGTGACAGTCCTAGCAATATCAGTGAGGCTTCCTGTAAAACCCTCAGACTTCTGTATTTTTAAGATTGGTGGCAAGGTTTAGAACAACAAAGAGGAAAGGAACTTAATCTCAGTGCTGCATCTATATGAAGTACAGCTGAATGGGTTAAATATAGAGCTGTTTCTTAAATGTTGTGGAATATGAGGGAATTAGCTACCTTACAATGCCTTATTATTGGTGTCTTATTTTATATGGATAACCTGCCTTGATCAAGTTAGCAAAATAAGCATACAGTTTAATGATCCTGTTCACATCTTTATGGAGAAAAACCCTGTATTATAGCACAGACCGGTAGAGAGTTAAAGGGTGTGTATAGAAAATCAGAAATTATTGCATTGCTGTCCCTTTATGAGTTACTACTACTCAGCAGATTTTTTTTTCTTTGACTGTGTACTTATTCTTTTTTTTAGTGTGAAAACAAACCACTGTTAATTAATGGATTCATATTCATAGTGTCTTTGGCCAACACTTAATTCTGCAGTTTCAGTGAACTAAAAATGTGCAACTTGAAGCAGTAATGTGGTCTGCCATGGAGCCTTCCCTGCTTCTGAATGCTTATGAAACAGGATACATTTTCAAGACAAATTACTAGTAATTTGGAAGATAATTTGTTCATAGCATTGGGAAAAAAATAAATCAGCTTTTATAAGTATACCAGGCATTAAAATGTTTGTGTTGACAATTTGTATGTGTGGTAGAACTCATCTGTGTTAATATCAACATTTAATTCTTATCTGAGTACACGGAGAAAACATCCTGCACTTTGGTCAGCAAACAAGATAGTTATCTTTGTGCTAAAGCTCCACATTCATTCCTTACTCCAACCATCAGGTTTTTGCTGTGGAGGGAAGGAGGAACCCTGGTTTAAAAACCTATCATAAGTTCTGTACTTCCTTCCTGCTTTACTGAATAGTCTTGTGGCTGTGCAGGAATTGGTATGTCTTTAGGTGAGAAGGCTGTGTTCAGTTTGTGATGATCCAGTCCGTGCTCACCTACTGCCTCGCAGGTGAGGCTGCGAAAGTGGGGACAGGCTTTACATCAGTAAAATGTCAGATGTGACCATGTGTTTGTCATGTTGCAAGTGAGCTCAGGGTGGAGATAGAAGTGAAGATATATCCATGACCTTCCAGAATAGCTTAGAAATACCTGGTTTGTGTATTCATTCAACTTAAAACCTGCTGTTGGCTCACATGAAGTATGGGCAGTGTTTTACTCTGAAGGCAGTTGTTACAAGGCTATAAGCAGTACCTGAATATCAACACTGACAGAGGCAACAGGTGTTGTTTGCATAGCTTTTTGTCTTTAACCCTTTGATGGACTTTAACATCTTTGAAAATAATTGGGTTTCTTATCTTGTGTAGTAGGGTCCTTTTTTTTAATTACTAAAAGAATAATCTAATCAGCTTTTACTACATAAATTTCTGGATATTTATTTACTCTCTTCCTTTCATGAGTCACATTAGGTTCTTGAATTAGTGAAGTATAGGCGCTGTGAGCACATGCTAGTGCAGAAGGACAATTCTTCCTAGCAAATGGGGGTCCTCTGACTGTAATCTGCAGTTACCTTTGGGCCAGTAGGACTTTAGTATTCAGGGGTAGTGGAGCACTAGAGAGTATATTGTTGCCATATCATATATCTAACCCTAGAAAACACTCAGGTGGACCATTTGGAACAACAGCCAAACTGGTTGTTTAAATCAATGTGCCTGCTTCACTGTCTCAACTTTCCATGGAGCTTCTAACTCTTGAAGGGGCTTTTGTTCTTACAGAAAGCTCTATAAGGTGACCAAATTTTCACCAGTATGCAGCTTTACCCAGGGTACAGGTTTCAGCCTTCCTGAGTGTGATCTAAGCTAATATGATCTTAACACTATCTTTCCAGTAGGAAGCTGAGGTGCACCTGTGGAGTGGGCTTTTCTAGTTTTTTTTTGTTTGTTTGGGGTTGGTTGTTGGTTTTTTTTCCCCCAGTATGTAATTTCCTGGGAGTGTCTTGAGTGGTATGCTTCTTAACAGAATTCAGAAAATACATATAAAATATCTTATTAAAATGCTGCTAGAGACCTATAACTGCCACCAGGCATAATGCAAACATACAGATGTATTAGCGATCAGCCAGGAAGCAATAACTTGCTACATTTGGAATGCACAAATATGCTGAGATCAGGTGTTCAAAGCACTGGTTGTTGTGTACCACTCAAATTTCTGGCTGTACCTGAACAACCTTTCTCTGTGGGATCATGTTTTTGGAGGCTTACTAGTAACTAGAGGACTGGGACTTCTTGTCTGTATTCACACTGAAGCTCATGCTGTAAAATCATTGTGCATGTTTACATTGTTCTCTTATTTTGGACAAAGGACGATTTTATAATATTTTTGTACTGGGGTCAGGCTTCTCTCAAAGCTCTTGTAACTTGTTCTAGCAGGTTTTTTTTGACTTTTTGTTTTAGTTAATTACTTTTACTCCAGCAACTGTGAGCCATAATTACCCACCATTTCTCCTCTACAGGCAGAGGAGCCGTAAAAGGTGACTTAAGTTTTCTTTGTGCAGCCTACAGTCAAGTAATAAAATCCTGCAAAGTTTTGCTTTTAGAGTTGCCATGTAGAGTGATAGAGATACAAATAAGTGTAAGTAGAGTGTTGTAGTAACCTATGGTCCCTCAAAAAGGAAACTACTGATATATAAATTTGGGCCAGAAATACTGAAATAGGTTTCATGGTGTTTCTTTGATAATACAATAGTATAATCAAAAGATCAGTTATTTTTGTAGCTGAGAGGAATGTAGGAAGGGGATATATGAGTGGCATTTTGCTTTTGTTAATTTAACTACTGAATACTTAACTGAAGTTACATTTGATCTGTTTTGTTACTATTGTAATCAGGAACATGAGCTAGACTTGTATTTTTTAATAAATATAAAGCTGTCAGGGCAATAATTATTTGTGCTATTTTGTGGTGAAAACAGATAATGAGATGCTAACTAGTCTACTAGATTTAATAGTACACCGAACACATCTAGTTTCACTGACTTCAGGTTCATAGTTTTGAAGCCTAGGAAACAAACATGGTCATTTAAAAAAAAAAAAAAAGGATATTCTTTCATTATATTACTATAAGAAGTGCAGAAGCTATAGCAAGAAATGTTTGAGATAAAATGATCTAGCCTTGCAAAAGTATTAGACATGGGACACTTCTGCTGGTCATTTGACCACCTTACATTAAATTATTGAGGTCCTCAACCGATTGCAAAAAGGTGGGAATTCCCTTTTTCCCTTCTCCCCTGCTCCTGCCAAAAAAGGTCATCTTGCTGAAATACCACTCACAGCAGGAGGTCAGAAGTACTCAGTGTGCGTAAATCCTTCATATTCATCTACGTATTCGGAAATGCAAGGCTAGAGCATAAAATCTTTTCATTCTGGCCAAGTATGTGCAACACCATTGAAGATTACATATTCAGGTGTGGAATCTGCAATAAAGGGGGAAACAAATGCACAAGTAAAACCACATGAGACCAGACTGTCTGTGCTCCAAGGCTGGCAGAAACAAAACTGTATCAACCAAGTAAGATGCCTTTTAAGTAGTGGGCTGTCATCCAGTTTAAGATGTAACCCTGTTCTACATCAATTGAAATGTCATACTTTTATGGGATAGAAAATTTAAAGACAATTCCTGAGTTAATTATAAAAATGCATCATAGATGAGAAATGGTATGCTTAAAAAAACCCCCCGTAAGCACAGTAAATTTAAATTGCATACTTCACCTATCTTCTCCCAGTAGTTTTAGATTGGCTTATATTTTGATGAAGCTGTGTTTATTTTAAGGAACCACAAAGATCAGTTTCAAGTATCTAGAGAAACTACTGCAAGCAAGCACACAAATTTAATGGAAGGTCCTTGAAGGAATATTTCTGTATTATTATACATTTATAGTCCTGAGTAGAACAAACGGAGAGATGGTAATGTAGAATTGGTAATGTTTAGTCTAACTTTGTGATTGCTAAGCACAGAGGTGGATAACAGAGAGAGAAGAGTAGTGATGTCAATAGATGTTTTCTTAATTAAGAAATTACAAATTAAGCTATGTGACTTTGAGTGTCCTCTTTAATTATAGTATTATATTGTTTTCACCTATTATCTGATTACATGACTTAGAAAAAAAATGCATTAATTCTCAGGACAAGTGGTGAACACAGACTTTAAAAGCATGGGTATTTGCACACCTCATCTGTACTGTTCTCTGGAAACAGGAGGGTAGAGGGCAGATGGCAGCAAACAGCTGCACAATGGATCCTAGACAGACTGGGTAACCATCTCAAATGACACTGTCCTCCTTATTTTTCCCCTTTATTTCCCATTAAAATGGGAAACCTTCCTTGTGCTGTTTTGTACTGTTACAATAAACATGAGAGTTTGCTGAATGGTTTTGTCCATACCTGTCTGAAGTTATGGGACATTGAGGGGAGAAGGTGGTTGGGGGGGGGGTGGGGTTTATTGTTTTGGTTTTGTTGTGGTGTTTTGTTTTGTTTTTTGTTTTTTTAAATTTCTGGTTGACTTTTGCTCCAGATGATTTGTGTGTGAGACTTTAAACTACTGGAAAATATTGAGTCTTTCCAGTCTATCCCAATGAACAAGGCAGGTGTGATTCTTGCCTGTTTTTGTCCATTAGGAAGTCAAAGCCCTTAAGACTGGATTGCTGTGAAGCTTTTAGGCACAGAGTGCATGAGCTATATATATTTTTACATATTATTGTGTCAGCTCTTATATTCTCTCTGTGGTTTCCATGAGCAGAGATTTGATAATATCCTGAAGCCTTCTTTCATCATAGTAGAATGATATTTTTTGGTTTCCTCTATGCTTGCAAAAGAAGCCTTCTCAATCATACTTTTATGGTTAACCTAATCTGCAGCAAAGCACACACAAAACCTGATTTTTAGAACCTAGAACTTGTGTTGCAGCTGTTATAGGATGTGCTGACTGTTCTTTCAAGTAAAAAAGTCATAGCTCAGAAGTGAAATAGGTTACTTGTTAGCTAAACTCAAATATATACTGTAACCGCCAGTAGCACTGTATGTGGCTAATTACTCAGAGAAAAAAGTTAAAACCCTTCATTGATAATGACAGTTCTGACCTCTCTCATTTGGCCTTATTTCTCAGATCTGTAGCGCTTGTTCCTTTTGTGTCTCTGTTGAGCCATCAGGCTGGTTAAGAAATACTTGGATTGGGTCATCCAGGTAAGGTGGAAGGAAGTGAGAGCATTATTGAAGGCTTTTTTCAGTGGAGAAGAAAAATAGAGTAATGCAGGTGATGTAATGTGGTGTGTGCAGTACAGAGAGGCCTTTGTTGACAAAAGGTAGCCAGTAATAGGTTTCTGAAAAAATTAGTGGAACTGACTTTAAAGAAGGATTCACAGGGGCATGCTACAATTTCTTCCTAATGTCACAAGCATGTTTTTTTCATTACTTTGAGATGATGCCAAGATTGTGCAGAAGGGGCATCTGCTTTTCCCCTGTCCATCCTGCAGCTGTCTAGGTGGAGTCAAAACCCAAATGACTCAGGCTTAGTTGTAACTTGAAGTCTAAAGAAAGATGCACCAGTATGTTTGCCAACTCGTAAAGAGTCCTGCAGTCCTCAGAGCTAGAAAAGGAGTAGCTGTTTCCACTGACTGATTCATTTTAGTTCCTGAGCTAAGCCTGGGAACCAAAGAACCAGTTGAAGCTGGTTTGTATGTCTAACACCTGATATGTACATCATGCTTTTTTCTCAAGGGTAATGACTGCTTCTTATTTACTACTTAGGAATGGATAAATAATTAACAGGAGTGAGAATGTGCACACTTGACTAGACACTAAAAAATTACATAGGTGATTCCTGGGGTTGAATAATAGGGTTTTTTTAGTGTCATAAAACAACCTTGAACTGGAAAATTTCTATTGTCAAAAGTATGTGCTAAAAGTTTTATATGTATGCTGTAATTTATTTTTATTACCAATAGTGCTTCTCTTACTCTCTTAAGAAGGATATTGAATCTCTACCAGCAAAATAGAATAAAATCTTTGCAGTTTTTGTTGGTGGGTCTTTATTGTGTAGTGTTGGTGATTTTTCACAAGCTGTCTTAGTCACTAGTTTAGGTGCATGGAGGTACGTATGTGAATAGGGTTTAAGTACTTTTTGTTTAACTAATCCTTGTAAGAAGATAGATCTTTGTGAAGCATATGGCTATTTAACCAAGTGAACAGGGCTATCAGTTGGTGAGGTGATATTCCTTTTGTGCTTACAAGCTGTTAAAGATGGTTATATTTCAAATGTGTGTACTGGAGCACTTACAGTTTACCAGCAGAATTGTCATCTTTATTTGTAAATAAAATACATTATGGCTGAACACCTTCTTATTTTATTTGGCATAATGTTTTGGTGATGTTTAACTTGAAAGCTAAAGTGTATAGGAAATCAATGGAGGATCTTTCTGTGGGGGCAAGATTTCTCATCTTGAGCATGTTCACAAGTTACCGGTAGTTGCTAATTAATGTCTGAGACTCAGGAAGTCATGAGTCCATGGCTGAAGACTAACCAGAATGCTGTGGATATTAGCTTTTGTTAATTAGGCATAGTAAAATGTTCATTTTAAATCTCAGTTTTCTTTCATGATCCTGTTTCATTGTTGCACTCTCAAAACATTCTCCAGAGAGTTACATACTGAGAGCTTGTCTGTGACGCTTCTCTGGCTGTTTCCAAACAGGCTGCTTCAGCATGCATAGAAAAGCTGGGGCAAGCTTGCAGGACAGTAGGTCAAGTACTGTCAGTCATGAATTTGTGATGCAGGAGTGCTCTCTGGGTTTGGTGTTTCAAGTGTTGGGTTCCAAAAGGATCTGTCACAGATGTTGTGATGGTGTTTATGACATAATATTTCTTCCCAACACAGTTAGATCACTGAAAGTGGCCATCAGTAAGTGTATGTGCGGGGAACACTTGCATGTGGGATTTCATGAGGGAAGCAAGTCAACCATCACATGCTGGAGGAACTTGGCCAAGTAATATACATAAAACTGGACTATGTCTCAGTGTTATCCCATGAGGACATGCATACAGATGTTAGTGGGGCATTCGCAAAATGAAATCCCATCGAAGAGAACTAAATCAAAGCTGGACTGCTGAGACGTGAAGCTCAAGTTCTTTGTGGCACAGTTTCCTCAAGCACTTTTTATAAACACTTCCTAAACATTTTATGAGCTATGAAAACAGTTGGGGAAACTGTGGAGCCACAGAAAGGTCACACGCTAAGTACATTGCTGGAAAATGTTCAGTAAAGTTTGAGAACCAGCAACTCACTGACAATGTTATGGACCTGTGACAAGGCTCTCTGCATTGCCTTCTGCTTAACTATTTTTATTAAGACTTACTTATTGGTATTTATTTCTTTAAAGAAAATGCTTCACTTGCTAGCGACACCTTAATTTCACATTCTTTCAATTTGACACCATAAATTGTCCTGAATGAGAGTGTGAAAATTGATAGGTTTCTGTCTGTGCCAGTATTTGGTCTAGATTATGGAAGTATGGCTTTTTAATAAATAAACAAAGCCTTTTTTTAAATTGCTATTTTCTGTATTTGATTTATGTTTGCAATTTCCGTAAATGCCAACAGCTTATATTGTGGTCTCCCGCTCTTAAGTTACTGGATTTTCTATTTTCTTTGGGTTGCCTGTGAATATTCTTTGATGCAACTGGGCAGAATTTATTCAGTGTACCAAAGCCTTCTCTGTGCTCAAGTTTTGCTAGTATTCTCTGCTGAACAGGGGTCTTCTAGGCATCTAACTAATGGTTTTCCCATATCAGGTCTATTTCATTTAACCTGAGAAGACTGTAATTCTTGGAGCTTCCAGCTTGCTCTCTTTCTGCAGTATTGTCTCTCCAGGGAACCTGGGCAGAACAAGCCAGTTTGGCTGAAATGTAAACTGAATTAGGTGTTATTTTAGGTGGGATATTTTATTTTAATAAAGAATAAGCTAAAAGCATCCAAAGCTAAGTACTAAACAGAGACAACAGTGTGCTCATCTGCCTTGTTTTCTTGAAGATAAGGCTTTGAAATGGTGGTAAGTAAACTAAATGATAAATCATCAGATGTTGGCAGTTGCAGGAGCAGCAGCTGTTAATTGTACTTTAGAAATGCTTTATATTCATGAACAAAGTTTATACCATGAAGCTTGTGTGGTTAGCCATCACTTTCTCCTCTGTTTTTGGCCTTACTGCAGAAGTAGTGATGTTAGTTGTGGCCTTTCTTCACCTTTAAAAAAGGGGAAAGCTGGAGAAGGGTGAGTAACTGTCTCTTGGAGTGATGTCAGGAGAGACTTAATCATCTTCAGATCCCCACATATCTTGGTGACTGCTATGTCAGCCTGTTAGTAATTAGGTCAGATCCCACTTGCCATGCAGGACAGCTTTGGAGTGCCTGCTCCCCACCCCTGAGGGGAGCCAGCATGGGGCCTGACTGATGCACAGCTACTCTCCTGGATCTTTCTCTGAAGTTCAGATCACAATAAAGGAAATATTTGGGATAAGGGGGAGAAAGCCCACCCTGTAACATCTCTTTGAGGCAAAAATGCTGTCAAAGAACTATGTGCAGCTATTCAGGAAGTCATATATTTTAAACAACTTGGTCTCAAAATTAAGCTCAAACATTACTGACATTTTCAATAAGCAACTTCTGTGAGAGCCGTGTCACTCTGAGCAGAACGCAACTATATAAAGAAAAACTGGGTTGAGAGATTCAGTTTGTTTTAATGCATAAAGCCTATCTTTTTCCTTGATTGTTCTTGAGCATGTATGTGTGAGAAAGAAGAGAGATATCTGGTCAATATGCTTTTAGTTGTTCCCTGTATGCTTCCTTTGTTTGTTTTCCAGTTACTCTAGTCCCCAAGATTTTCATTCACTCAACAAGCAGCAAATGCCACAAACTGAAATCAAATGCAAGTATAATTTGTGATATTCTTCTGACTTTCTCCTAGGTGTTCAGGCTTTGCCTCTACTCTTTCCTACTGGAGAGGCTCATAAGTCAAAATAAGTAAGATGTTCAGTAGAACCCTGTTGAGTGTTTGAAAATCATTAGGTGAATGTATGCGGGACTGAAGCATTCGGGAAACAAATTTTTGAAGCTGTGACTGAACAGAAGTTAAACACTGAAGATGAGCTTAACTCCTGCTGAGCTCTGATGTTAGTGGTCAGTATCTCACTAGCATCGATCCATTTCAAGTAACCATTTTGGGCTGTTAAATGCCACCAATACTAACTTTTCAGAGCCCTCCTATGCTTCAGCAGAACTCAATGGGATAAAAGATCCTAAATCTGCATTTTAAGTGCAATTAATAGATAGTAACAGAAATACATGCTAGCAGAATTTACAGTGTTCTGTAATTCTACCCAAGGAGGTTATGTACCCAATTACTACTGAAATCAAGTTGGGCGTTAATGTATCTACATCCTTTAGTGCTTTTTGAGGATGTGACAAAGACCCCTTTCTGTATCTATGGCTATCTTAGTGTCTTTAAAAGTCTTTGAATGAAGTTCTTAAAACTGTACGGATCACTTATAGGAGCTCTCACAAATATTGACAGACTCTATCTCCTGCCACACCCACAGGAGGCTTACGGTTTGAATGTGTTACCACTGTTTCTGCAAATATGAGGAGAATGAAGAAAATGAGTGAATCCTGCTGTGTCAGAAACCACCCCTGGCAAGTCTTAATCTTCTCTAGAGTCAAATAAAATTAAAATTATGCACAAGTCTCTGTGTATCTATAAACAGATTGGCTGCTTGGACCCCACCATGCAGGGAGAGGCAGGAAGATGACAAACACAAGAATGATTTAGTGAGGATGGAGTTGTTCACTTTTATAAAGAGGGTAAAGGGGAAGACAAAAACTACTGCTTGAAAACATCTCCTCAAATTTAACTAAAATTGAGGCTTGAATGTGCTCCCATTGACGTCAGTGAGTGTTTTATCATTGGCTTCCCTGGGAGCAGGGTAGTGTCTCTTGTTTACATGAAGTGTGGAGGTTTGTTTTTTTCCCAATGTTGATAATGGTTTTTTTGTGCTCTTTACCGTAGTGGTCTGAGCACCTTCATCAGTGTGACTGGAGAGATTCCTGTACTGTGCCTTGTGTCTGATTTGTGGTGGTCTGCCACTTCAGAGAATGTGAAGTGAGGCACAGACGGTTTGTGATGCTGTCTCCTGTAGATTACACAGAAGGAGTCTGGCTGGCTCTGCTTGTCTTTTCGCAGACTGAAATTGGCAGACTACTGCAGTTATCCTCGGTAGAATTGAAATGTGAAAGCTGAACTTGGAGGTGAGAAGCCCTGAATATTTTCTGTGGTAAACTCTGGATTGTTTGCTTCATTTGCTTAACTGTTGACTTGGTTGCTTAAGAAACTCAAAGCTCCTACTTGCTTCAGCAGAACTAGAATTTCTCCCTAAGGATTTAATTCAAAGCCCATTGAAAGAGATCTTTGGTCTGTTCAATTAAATGTAGGTCCAAAAACCTCAGTTCATTCATCAGTTGGTTATGTTGTTTGTGCTAAGGCTGACATTTGCTGCAGCTCTTTTCTAGTGTATATTAAATTGGAAAGCAGTCCGTACTTTGACCTTTCCTTGAAACATCTAATTAAGGTAACCGAGACCTAGTTGGATAGAGGAGTGAGAATTGGAAGGCCTGAGCTTTTGGTTTAGGTTTTGCTGCTTGTTTTAGACCTAGAGAAAAGGTAAATTCAGCTTGTTTTCTCTCCTGTAAACACTGTGAGCTTTAACCTTATTACACCAGGTACCGTTTTGGTGGCATTTCCTTTCTCAGTCCTCGTTTGTTTTTGTTGTGATCTTCTCGGTAGGAAAGGGCACAGGTTCTTTTCAAGTTTAAATCCTTACAAAGTATTTAGCAAGACTAAAAGACCTAATCTGAACTCCCAGAAGGTGTTTCATTGTTAATGGTCATTGCAGTCTGCATTTGTGGGGAGATTCAGACCACCGAAGAGGGTAATAGTTTTAGGTGCTTTGCAGAGTTCCAAATCTTAAAGACTGGGTTATAATGTGACTCTGCCAGCATTTCCTGCTTTCCATAAAGTCAACAATAATAAAACAGGCAGTCTTTTAAAATTATTATTTATTTATTTGTATTTCAAATTCTGGGGGAAAATAGTACTCCACAAACACTTGAAAATGTTAGGAAAAATCTGAAGAAGCTACTGTGATGTCTGGGGGGCTTGGAGAACAAAGAGGGAGATATCTTGGATTTTGTTTGGTTGCTAGATGAATAGTCTTTATGCTGCTTACTCATTTTGACTGAAGGGTCTATAACTTTTTATTTGGTTATTATTTTTAACACCTTGGAAAACATTGTGAAAATACTTAGTGATCATTTGATGTATACTTCAATAGAGTGCATACATGACAGTGTTTTACAGCTCCTTTGTGTATATCTTGATGTGAAACATTTTATGACCTTTATTTGCAGCTCTTTGTTATTTGTTGTTCCAGACTTGTAATTAAATTTATCTGAGTCTGAATCACAAAGTACAACTCACCACTGTTTAGTTCTTTTTGCCCAGTTTTAATTTTGCCAGGAAATGTCATTGTTGAATGGCCTTTGCCAGACTCTGGTAGAGATACTGCTTGGGTCAGTTGAAGGGTTTTCTGGTGAAATCTTGGGTGTGGGTTTTTGGTTGTTGTTTTGTTGTGTTTTTTTTCAGTAAGGAATAGAGGCAGGATGGAGGATTCATTGCATTTAATATGAGCTTTGAATGCTTTACAGTTCACACGGAATAGTAAAAAGTGTTAAGATATCAGGATAGTAAAAAGTATTAAGACTAAATAATCAGTTGCTGTCCAGCCCTTCTGTGAAGAAAACAAGGTTTTTCATCTCAACATGAGATAGGTTTGATAGGCTATAAAAAATATCAACAGTTATATGTTTGTTTAAAAAATAATAATAAATAAAATCACAGTTGCATTGATTTATAAATTACTTTGAAGCATCAAACAACCCCTTGCAATGCAAGTTTTGATTTTCCAGGGAACTCTTTGATTTCTTTAAAGATTTTTTTATTTTTTTCAGAGAGCTCCCTCACCTTTCTTAATCTTGACTTTTTTTAACATGTTGGCCAATTAATGTCTTAATTGAAAAAAGACATAACATAGAATTCATCTGTTTTTTACATTATATGCATGTAATTTATAACATATGCTGAATTCATAACAGTTAACAGTGAACACTTTCAACTCTTAAAAGCATTCAACACTTAAATTAACAGTGTCTCCAAGATAATCCTGCCTTATCCACAGTATTAGAGGTTTTGCTTACAAAATACATACTATGTTTTGGACAGACACCATCTGTCTAATCTAGGTAGAGTGACTTTTAAAATAAGAAATTAATTTATTAATGTGGACTTTAATTGTATGAAAGAAAAAATCTAGATATTTGTCTATATTGCTGAAGAAAAAGGGTTTTCTCAGTGTTTTGACACTGATTTCTTATTTACTGAGAGATTAAATAGTTCCACAAAAATCAGTAGAACTGCCTCAGTGTAAACTTGGGGAAAGACTCAAACTGGACCTTAACTGTTGAATTTTAGATGTTTCATCCAAAACCAGGATACACTTTTAAAAAGTAATTTGTTTTAGTCATGTATGGTGAAGTAAGACTGAAGTGCCTTCTTTTTTTAAAGGGAAAACACACTTTTTGGGGTCTTTATTCCAAAAATAAGCACCAAAAGATGATAACATACAGCATTAAATAAGTTTTCCTCATGCTTGATAAAACAGTGAACACTCACCGTTAAAATCCCTAGTGAACTGAACTTTGTCATTGCCATCTGTAGCTGAGGTTTTCACAAGGAACAGAAGAGAAGGAATTCCCCAGCGGAAGCTGGCTTGTTCCCGAAAAATGATTCAGAAAGAGAAGCAGTCAGACAAAATGATGAAAACTTGCGGGAGACACCGGGTACAGATGTTCATGGTGGAGGTTATGTATTGTTTGTGGCTCTTGTTGCCTACCTTCGAGACTGTTAGTGAAAGCTGGTCTCTTGAAAGCTATATCTATCACTGCAAACACTCAAGGGTAAATCTCACTGTAATTCGGAAGGAAATTCTGTAGATGAATGTTTTGGCTGAATGCCTTATGAAGAAGGCATTAGCTGAAATATTAGTCTATAGAACTTCCTTTCCTCAGCTGTGTTCAACCTGGTAAAGTCCCTGTTCAGAAAATACATGGTCCACAATATGTTGAAGCCAGATCTGGAGACCTGATATTTCTACTCTGACTTGGATGGGGGAAAACTTTAAGAATTTCAGGAAAATGGAGGAGCATCTTGACTTGCTTAGGAAGAATTAGTTTTCCCCAGTGAAAAGCAAACTTGGATTACCTAAAGGAGGTCAGAAACATCACCAGAAAGAGGTGTTTAAAAAATGTACTGTGAAAGTGACAACTGAAGCCTGACCCAGTCATAAGACAGAACCAAGGAATAATGGTCAAATCTACTATTCATATGTTTACCTGCTAATTTTGCTGCATTTGATCTTGTTTATAGTTACTGCAAAACCTTGGAAAACAAAATGTTACAAAATTTCTGAGAAAATGCTGTGGCATTTTAAGATTTTTACTTTTTTGCTCCCTGAGAGACCAGCTTACTAAATAGCATATGAACAGAATAGTAGTGACCATGGGGACTATTCCTCACTCCCAGCTCCACCATCTTATGATACAGCTGGGTTTCAGACAAAGAAATTAGGGGAATAGTTGATTGCTGGCTAGGTTCAGAGGTTAACTGGCAGAAGCATATAATTTACTTAACCATAAGAGAAATTATTTGAATGGAATGCTTTGCAAAGTAGCCTCCCCTTCTATGAGTCTTCAGTACCTCCTGTATGGTCTTTAGGTCAAGCCTCTTCCCCATTATCTATTCATAGCCTATCTTTAAATCCAGTGAATATCAACTTAATTATTTTACTGCACCCATGGCCCTTTCAGTCTGAAGTATAAAGATCAAAGGGAAAGTGAGGAGAAAACAAAACAACCAAAAAAACCCCCAAACAAACAAAAAAAGCAACAGAAAAAAAAAAGAAAATCCTACCAGGACTATGGTTATGAGAATGTTTGCAAAGGTCTTAACTTCAGTGACATAAAGCATTCTCTCTGCACTCACCGCAGGTGCAGTATTCCTGCTCCCTCGAGGAGCCTTTCTTTAAGTCTTTTCTCTGTGAGTCTTTCCACTCAAGTGAGTGGTGGGAGGCAGAGATTGAAAGTGTTTTCCCCTATGATTCCCCCCCCCCGCAAAAGGTACCAAAAATGCTGTCTTCAGGTTTGTCAGATATTTTCCTTGGGTTCTTCCTTAGCAAATTTACCGTAAGGTGGGACACCTGCTATTACATAAAATAGCAATATATCAGAAAGTACACAAAGTGTAATGGAAAGAGGAAGGAAATGAAGATTTCATCTGTCATCTTAGGTAACTGATGGAGCAGTCTGTTGATTTCCCTCTCTAGAAACAGGGCTTTCTGTAGGAGAGGGACCACTTGTCCCTATAAACTCTGACCTTCTAAACTTCCTGTGCTAGATGAACTTCCCCAGATCTTGGCACTGTCCTGTGGATCTCCTCTTTTCTCTCCCTCCCCCCCAACCCTCTTTAGTACCATAAAGTAACAAAACTCTTCTTACTCTAGGAAAGGAGAGGATAATGGAAGAACTGGTAAAAAGGATTAATATAGCTCACAAGAATCCAGAGTTCTTGTGACAACTTCTCAGTGTCAGTTTCCCTCTCCCCCCCGCAGTTATTTTTTTGTATGCCACAGCAGTACCGCCTTTGTGAGAGGCTCTTTTACAGTGAAACTTCATGCCTTTTTTCCTGTAATAATAATAATAATACAGAATTACAGGAAGGCTTTGTCTTTTTTTTTTTTTCTTCAGTAAATTGCTAGTTTCGCACTAGACATTGTCCATCTTTACAAAAGTTCTAATATTTGGTAATGAAATGAGATCATTGAGAAGTCTGCCATGGGGAATTTATCCTTAATTTCTGTAAGTTAGCCATTAAAGGCTGCATTCAAGGACTAGACTTCATCGTTTTAAACTTTTTTTTGAGTTTTTTTTAAATCTCTTAGTAGGATATAAGTGATATAAGTGATTTCACTGTTCACTCACATGTTTATTTCCTCTTTCAGCTTTATTAAGCTTTAGACCCCTGTTTACAACATTATTAGTTAACCTCTATTTTGAAAGGAGAATACCCTGTGTTCTTGTGCTTTGTATCCTGCATAACCTGCCTGTGAATATAGTCCTCAGTACCAAGTACTAATTGCAATCCTGAATGTCTCCTTAACCTGTCCATGTGGTAGTGGCAAAGTTTGCAGAGAAGGAATCAGGGAAGCTGCATTCAGAAAGCATGAAACACAATGGGCAACATCTTGGAAGCTCCATATGTGATTTCATAGGCACTAACTTGTTCTGCATGGTAAATGTATATACATACATTTACATATTTATTTTAAAAAAATTATTTGGATGCAATGTTCTGGTTTCCTGCGTGGAACATATAAATGTCTCCAGTAGAATGTGATTGTGTGGTTAAAAATCTTTCAGGAGGATCATTCTACTGTAGGAAACCTTGTAGTGGTATGAACCAGTTGTGTTTTTCCTTCCTTGGGGAAGCAGATCACAGGGAGTAAGAACAATATTTTTCCTCCTCTCCCTAGCCTGACTGGTGCTCATGCTCTTTTGCCATTGGCAGCTCTAATAAAGTACAGAAAGTAGTTTAGTTTAGCTTTGAAGTACATTTTCATGCTACTTGACAAGCGACCTTTCTCTATGCAATAATTTGGCGGGTTACTTCATGGTCTTGTAGGATAGAGGGTTTTGCTATCCATTCTGTGGTATCTAGACTTGGAAAACAAAGTACTTCAAACCCTTCAGCTGACAATCTTTAGGTCTCTGAGGTGTGTGTATTTTAGTTCTTAAAGATTACTGGAAAATAGACGTGAACAATTATAAAACTACTTGAGGCGGAGTTGGTAGGAACTCCAAATAGACAACAGTTACATTAAATTGCAACTGGGATGGATTTCTCACAAGTGTGGAAATATCAGATGAGGATAATCTTTCACTGGACTATTAATCGTCTGCTTGCTTTCCTGCGTCATAGACTGCAACACCTCATTTGTTTCAACTCACTTAACTTATCCTTGCCAGGATACACATACTTAGTGTATCTGCTACCCGATATGCACAAGATAGCTTAGGACTTCTTTTGGGAGGTAACACCAGGTGGACAGATGAAAAGTTAAATAATAAGTGCTGATGTCCCAGGAAAACAGGATAGTGAGCATAGCTCACCATAAGTTTTATCCGGTAAAACCTGTGCATGGCCTTCTGAGCTACTTACATCCCCAGAGGCTGCAGATGCAAGTTCCCTGGCCAGACACGTGGCCCAGTGAGGTTATGCTGCCATGAAGCCAAGCTTCTCCCACTGCTCACCCTGGCTCTGCTGTCTGACTTCTTAGAGCTGCCTGACGTTGTGCTGGCTGTCATTGTCACTGCTTCAGAGTGATGGGGAGTGAGCAGTTTTAAAGCACTGTCAGCTTATTAAGCTGTTTTTCTTAGCTTTTAGCCTTATTTCCTTTTCCTTGTATAACAATAGCTCCATGCAGCAGATGCTTAGAAAGTATATAAAGCTGATGTTTTAGTGAGTGTCTTCCAGGACTCCTATACCTCTACAGCAAGCTGAAGACAAGGGTGACCAGGATGCTGTGACAGAGGCGCCAGGTCATGCTGACCATCCAAACATGTGTGCAGCACCACTCGTTTCTAAGCCATTAGTGCCCTGCAGTGAAGTCAGTGCTGCTGAGTAGTTAGTGCTGCTGCTGCAGATTAAGTTATTACAGCAGCAGATTATATAATCACCATTCTGTTTGTGTATGGAGAGGAAAATAATTTCTCTCTTCAAGAAAGACAAAGCATGCTATCCCATGGTTATGACATCACTTCCTCTGGTGCCATTTAGTTTCCAAATTTGAGATCCTTCTTCAAAGACTTGCAACAGTCTCAGCAAATCCAACAAATATCTGTAAAAGCTTTTTAGCATAGACAATAACAGAAAGCAGCCAAAATGATTATCTTTCCATGCTAAAGCAGACATCTTGAATAAGTTGATGCCAGAATAGCCTAGCTATTTCCGAAAGAAAGTTACATGTAAAAAAACCCCAACAAAAAAAAACAACAACAAAAAAACTCCAAAAAACAAACCACAAAAAACCCAAACCAAAACATAAAAAAACTTCTTTAATACCATGTGTAATTTTTATTGTCAATACATTCCTATATTGTGTGGAATTTTCTTGCATGACTGACAATCTCGCAAACTATACATACCCTGGGTACTTCAGGCTTTTTGTTCTTAAAATATCCCTTTATGCCAGTGATGTAACTTGTATAACACTCCAGGTATTTGGAAACGTGTTTTGATTTCTGCCTTAAAAGTGATGTTTTGGAGCAGGATAAAAGTTTATAGAAGGGTCATATGTGTGACATTTTGAGGCTGGAGCATAGTCTTCTGGATGAGAGTTCAGAGCCAGGAAAATTAGTATTTTAAAAATAACAGCCAAGAAGTTAATATTAAACTTTATTCTTGCCTCAGTGAGCTCTGTTCTGCTCTTTAGCTGCTGGAGCTTGTCTGCTTCTGCTCCCAGATCTGCACCCTGTATTGTGTCTCAGCCACTTCTTACCTGTTGCACATGCACATACCATCAGCAGTTCAGCTCAACTCCTGATAGAAAGCATGTGGTGTTGGTTGTGTCCTTGCTTGCTTGGCTCATTATAGTTGCTCATAAAAGTTAATGTGAATGTCTTATGCTCTGACCATCGTTGGTTTGGCCTCTTTGTTGCCATAAAAACAAAGAGGGAATGCAGCTAACAAGCCTGTTCCTGAGCCAGGCACCAGCAAGTGTTTCTGGGTGACTTCTTTGTTCTCCCTTGGCTGGAGGTGACCTCTAAGGCTGTGTCCTCCTGTTTACTGTGTACACTTGCCAAAATGGTGGAAATCTGGAAAGTTACGTGTTTACATCAGGAAGCGTTTCACCACAAACAACTGAGACTTCAGAAAAGCTGTCAGGAGCATTGTACTTTCAGAGTCTCAAGCCAGTGGTCTTCACATCTGATACTGCTGCATAAACTTCCTTGAGGGATAGGGAACTAAAGGCTAAAGAGCTACCTATGCTTACTATTGTGCATCCCCAAGAAGTTAAAAAAGAGGATTCTCCACACCTTTCCCCTCTCAATGGCATCTGAAATAAGGTGTTTGTTTAGCAAGGAAAATTTAAAGTGACAACTTATTTTTCATTTTTACTGTTGACATATGGAAGTTTCATTCCAAAGTTTGAAACATGTAATTCTGAATGGACATAGGTATCCTTTACAGAAATATCTCTTAATGACATTAATATGTCTGCCTGTACTTTTGGAGTCTCAGCACATTTCCATTATTTATTAATTAATGTTGTACTGGGATGTGATGCTTCTTGTGTATTCCCCTGGCTGTCCCTCCTCCCTAAGTTTGTGTAAATCTTGATATTTTGTAACTGAGGAGAATTAATTCTGCTATAAAAATGGGCTTCTATCCATCCCTAGGAGTGCCATAAAATGTTAATGTCTCTGTTATTTAGTGTGCTGTGTAAGTCAGGAATAATTTTCTGTTTTTCACAACACCGGACAATTTATTTAGCTCTGTAGGATGCCTACTCCCTGCAGTGCTCCCATCTCCCCTAAATACACTGATGCTGTCTTGTGGCTACAAAGTTATTTTTCTGGAGAGAGAGTTTCACAGAGTACACTGGGGTGGTTAATATTCACAGCACATACTTCATTCATAATTTATCATTAACTCACTCATTCTAATTTCTTCCCAGTGGGGTCTGTAACACACCAGTGTTATCCAGTTTCTTTCGCCTACATCTCTGGCCATCTGGAACAGTCACGCTGCATGTCTTCACCTCAGCTACACTTTCCCCTTTCTGAAAACAAGTAAATAAAAAATTAGCAGACACAGAGTCCTGAAATTAGAAACATGATAAAAATGGGTTTGTTTTCAGAGTGAAGGCACTTCTGAAGTTATCGCTGAAATCCTGCCATGATGGCTAGTAACAAATGAAGAGGAAAGCTGCGTATCTTGTGGCCTCAAGGCTTTAAGCCATAAAGAAGGTTTAGGTTGATGTTTCTCTGCATTTAACATTTCCATTAGTGTGTTAGAAAGCTTTCAGACTCATCACCCGCTCATCTACTCTTAAAACACATTGGTGCGCTTTGTGGAGCTGTCTGACAACATGTAGACTGGATTTCTTTCAGCTGTAATTAAAACAGAAAACACCTGCTAGTGGGCATTCAGCCCACAGGACCAGACTGCTGGGAGATGGAAATGAAAGCCCCTGAATACCCAACGGTGGGGATATGTCATCCTCACCATCAGCCGCTTCACGCTATGGATATATTTCTCTGGTACTGAACCACTTGCTAAGGTATGCATAGTCTATATACTTATTCCTACTAGCTCCTGTCTAATTAAGAACTTTCAGTGTTACTTTGAACATTGAAGAGAACTTGGAGAAAAATAATTAATTCCTCCTTTTCTCACCTAGCTGAAATAATTGTTGTTGGTACCAGCAGCATTTAGCTTCGGAGCACTACAGTCTTTGGCTTCAGGCCACATCTGTTTGGCACACCTTACTTGATTTTTCTGTCAGCAGGACAAATTAGAAGGCACTTGGTTTCTCCTGAATTGGTAAAATCAGAAGTCTGACAGTGTCTTCAAGCTTAAAGACTATTTACCTGTAGAAACATTAGTCCTCACTTCTAGCATTGGACCTAGAAGAAAAAATATGCATCAGAAACATGTTATGAAAGCTAAAATTCTATGACAAGGTGCTGCCTTTCACCATCTGTAAAGTGTATCTGGTTACATAATTATGTTTTGCTGAACAATGTCTTCCTCTACAGTATTTAATAATTAAATTTGATTCCTGAAGATCTTCCTAGCTGCATATGTATAAATCTTACTAAGAATTGATGCTACCACACCTGTGCTGGTTCAAAATGCACCCAAGACTCTGTCTTTCCTCCTCAGCACACCCTGCTTGGATTTCTTCCTAACCCTCATTTTGTGTAGGTGCACTCCAGGTCTTTCCTCCCCAGGTCTGCAGAAAAAAAGGTTTTCTCAGACATCATGTTGTTGAAAGTACTGAAGAGGCACAGTCATAGTACTTCCTCAAGATGATATAAAAACTTGTTTCTATGTGTTTGCAAATGCTATTACAATATTGGCTAGGGGATTCCATTCTCAAACTTCTGAAATATACCCTAGACTCTCCTTCAGTAGCTAGTAACAGTATTCATAAGCTGTACAGTACATAACTGCCTTTTGTTTCCTCTTGCTGGCTATAATTTTGTTGGTATAGAATCTCTTTTAAAGCTGTTTTTTGCATGTGTGGAACTTCATTGGATGATGACACATCTGGGGCACACTTTGCAAAGTTTATCTATTTTTTGTAAAAATATAGGAAAAGATGGGTTTTTTTACAAACAGGAAAAGAATTTTGCCCTCCTATCTAATTGAAAGTAGGAAAAGAGGACTTTTAATTAAAAAATGATATGACAGTTTTTTGAAGAGTGGTGTATACAAGTACTAATGTATTCAAGAATAAAATACGATGTTGCAAAGATATAGAAGAAAACTGCAGGGAGTCTATTTGCAAAGGACATTTCAGTCAACATAGGCATAGTAATGCTTCAGGGATGCCTAGCAACTGCAGACGTTGGAGCAGCTGGTGTTTTACAAGCACCTTCAATTCAAATTCAATTTTAAATTATTCTCAGTCTAATTGAATAATAGGAGGTCATCCCAGGGAATGACCAAGCACTACTGTGTGAAGACACCCAAATGATCTTATTTACTTCAGGCAGTTTAGCTGGAACAGGAAGAGAGTACCTAGGGAGGAAGAAGATGAGAGCAGAGTTATGGAAATTTAGGGAGGACACAGAATTCAGAAGAGGAGCGGTCAAATAGTGTGGATGGCACACAAACAGGGGAGAAAAAGGGTGGTCTACAAATGCCAAGTTGTAGCCAGAGGAGGTCCTCAGAGACTAGTAAGAACAGTTGGGACAGCATAAGGAAGAGCTATACTGGAGCTGCTCTTCTCAGATTTCAGCCTTCTAGTAATGACTGGGCTAGTCTGCAGACGAAAGCATGACCCTCTGCAAGTGGGATCAGGGCTGCTTTTTAAGAGGGAAATCTGTGGATGCAGCTGGATGTGGAAATGTGATGGTTACCGGCTGCTTGTCACAGCCTTCCTCCCAAAGGTTTTCATCCTCTCACAGCTGCCAGCTGAGTTGGTCATGTGGATGACTCCACACCTGGTTAAGCAAGAAGCACCTAGGCTAGGTTAATTAGTTTAAATTGTATGTCTTTGGTAACCTGTCTCATGTTGATTAAAAGTAGCTGGAGAATGCTCCTACAGGCTAGTCAGTGGGAGGATAACTTCTAGCAGCAGCAGGCTGTAGAAGATAATCACTCTTCAGGTGCAGTGCTGCTAAAAAAAACCCAACACAAAACACCAAAACAAAATCCAAGGAACTGAATGAATCAACAGCTGCATGGATGTTTATATTAAAAGGAAAGGAGGTAAGTAAGGAGTTACTAGGGCAGGCAGGAGAGGTAAAGAACTTTTGGGGGTGGGGTCAGGAAATAGTAATTGGAGGAGGAGAGCAGAAGTTAAAAGTGGAAAAAATAACCTGTGTTTCATCAGTGTAGGGATTTGATGTGCCCTCTGCAGGGACAGATCCTGAGTCTGTAAGAGTCTGTTCTTGTGATTTACTGTATATGCACATATAACGTTTTTTCTTTTTTAAACTTGTTATGTTAAAATTACCTATATTAGCATGACAATTAAAAACACTTAGAGCCTTATTTGGAAATGCCGTAACATTTAGCTCCTGTCATAATCTGAAAACTCAAATTTCAGATCAACTTCTCAGCATTTGGCTGTGGTTAGGAGTTTACTGTCTACCTGTTCCCTTTGCTACTTGTTCCTCATTCTTCGCCTGCCTTGCAAAGCCACCCCCTGTTTTAAAAAAAAGCCTGTGATGTCATCAGTCACCTCTCTAGTTGTGACTGTTCAAGAGTTAATTACCTCTCCAATATAACAAGCCAAAAAAGAAGGGAACCAGTATTGCTTTACTCCACATGCACACCTTGGTGGGTCTGAATCACTATAGTGCATCACTGGGGAGATGGGCAGAAAACTGAATGAACCTTTTCTCTAAAGCTACAAATATTTTGTGAAGTTTTAATCAACTTCTACTCCATGTTTTCCCCTCCAAATACCTTATGCACTAATGGGACCTATTGTATTTATTCGAATCAGACCTTTTTACAAGAAAAGCTATTAAGAGGAACGACTCAAACTCAGCCCAATTTACCATGTATCCGGAGGCTTAACCAAAGCTGTTATTACATGAAAGAATAGAGAAAATTAGGAACAGAGCCTTCAGAATACCAAATGCCAGTACAATTTCTTTCTTAATTTTCTTTCTGTCTAATTAACTCTGTTAGGAATTTAAAAACAATTAGGCACTGGAAAGGAAAAAGGGTAAAATATTACCTCTTTTGTGCATGTTAAATATTTCCATGCTGCGTTGCAGGCACCTTCAGTACTGAAAATAATAATAATAATAATAATAATAATAAAATCACTAACATGAACTGTAGTGGTGCTTCTGGAAAAAACCTGCCCTAAGTTACTGAAAAGTGTGATGAGAGCTTCCTAGAAAATAAAACAGAGGGCTGCAAAGGTTAAGGAATGTCCTGGTGTAGATGACACTACTCAGAAGAATATGACCTTAAAAAAGAAATATTTGTTTGGATTATTTTTTCTAAAGGTTAAAAATGGTGAGAAATGTTTTTAAGAGGCCTAGGATATTCTTTATTGTAGTATTAATTAAGAGTAAATTAAATTAGATAGAAATTACTGTATTTTGAGAGCAGATAACTTCTTTGTGTTAGGTTTGGTTACTAATAACCAGGTTTATTTGGTAGTGCTGTTGTGATTTTCCTCCAGCGCCCCCATCATGTTTTGTGCTCTCTGCCTTGTACAATTTCAACATCTGCAACTACTTTGATCATAGCATAAAGATTGTGGACTTAATCTAATTTAGTGATAGTTGTAAGGGACATCTGCATTGATAATGATGAGAGCTGGTAGAAGAAAAGACTGTTACCCCAGAGTAAAAAAAAAACAATGCAGTCTGCCTCTGCTTTTAAGCTTGATGAAGCACTGAAAAATCTTGTTTCCAGCAAGATTTTAATTACCTTGTGAAAATATGCCTCTTTGTATGAAGTTCCAGCTGGATATTAAAAAGCAGAAGAGCCTGGAACCTGGCAGCACAGTCACGACTGTAAAGTTAGGAAACTGTTAATTTAAATTCACACATAACCCTGTGCTTATTCCTGTACCGCAAAAACAACAGAGTATTTCCACCAAGACATGCATGTCCGTCCTCTAAATAAGCCATAGGGACCTCTGATGTGACAGAATGCTTTCTATAGCAAGTCTTTTCTGCTACTGTTCCCAGGAGTGCTTGTGTGAGGTTCTGGTATGTTGCCTTCGGGCAAAAGGAAATATAAAGTAAAAATGATCACCGTCAACAGAACTTCTCTTTTCATCTCCACATAAAGTAAGCATCTTGAGTACACTTGATGCAAATATGACACTTTCTTTTGCTACTTAGAAGCTCTGGTTCTTTTGCCTTTGACTGTTAATTTAGAGTATTATTAATTTTCTGTCTTAGCTCTGTTCAGCCTGCTGTTCCCCAGCTAAGTGAATTGCAGGTTTCCTGTGAAGAATTATAGGAAAAATAGGAAAGACTCCAAATTGCCTCAGCTGACAGCATAACAAAGAAAGCATAATGTGATTATAAGTTTTACTACAGTGTCACTGTGTGCTGAGGGCAGTAATTTTTGTGTCTTTGGATGTCTTTTTTCTACATTAATGCTTTTTCTGTGTCAGAAAAGTCCATATGACTTCCTTATAAAGGGGGAATGAGCCTTTTAGGCTCATTTCTACAAACTCTCATTTTTAAGTTACAGAGTGGGAACTTGCCCTGAATGGATGCTGCACTGCAAAAAAACAACCCACCCCAAAAATCAAGGCCTGCATTACCACAATGATCATCATGTGGACCCAGTCTTTTTGCTGGATTAGCTGCAGCAGTTTTTTCTCTGTTGTAACAGGAATTTTTATTTTCATTCTTAATGAGCATAGTGGCATCCTGGTGGTGATCTGCATTATGGCATACTAGAGTTGTGAATTTTGCTAAACTTTTCATAACATTGGGAGGAAGGCATTCATTCTATTCTCTGAAGAGTTTTACAGCCTTAGTGGGAGACACAAACAGGTAGAGAGAGGCATAGGATGTACAAGTCAAAAGATTGATTGGAAGTTCACAATCATGGGAGCTCCACAATTGTTCTCTTTTATTTTTTTCCTTTTTTTTTTTTTCTATTTTTGTTTTCAAGCTTTGTACATTTTGTGTGTTAGGGTGAGGGTTAGAGCAGAAAAGAAGAGCCAGGAACTTGGGAGAGATGAAGAGAAGTGCACGATTCTAATCCCTTACTCTTAGTTGAGACCTGCTGAGAAAGGCTCTCCAGCTAATTAGATAGCTAATGATAAATGTTGCTCCTATGCCTTCACTGTGAAGGCAATAAAAAATCTGCCATTTGCATACGTTGGACTTGTAAATTAATTTCAGGCCATAGATCTTCAAAACAACAGACTATCACTGCTCCTACTTGCTTTGGGTGCCCTTGCTTCTGCTGTGAAGCCCTGAAAAAACCCTGCAAAGAATGGATTCACAGTGGTGTACATAGTAGTAGAACATGGTCTTTGAAAAAACAAATCAAATCCAAAACCAAACAAAAATGTTCATCTCGTGGTGTACGGATATGCAGTGTTTGAATACTCTACCTCAAAATTACTGTCTACAGCTACACAACCTCCTTGAATTCAGAACTAGAATTTGGTAGCAAAACACAGGATGGAGATTAAATATCTTTGTGAGCAAATCCCTTTTAAACAGAATATCTTAATGTAATGTGGCCTTTGACAGTAACCAGTTTTCTTTCTTTTTGGTAGAATCTTTGTTTTGGCTCGGGAAATAAATCTATAACCCAAAAGTTTTCCATCTTGTTCCTGTTTGACAAATAGACTGCAAGTACATTATTTACATGAGAAAGTTCTGTTTGCCTAACAGAAAAAATGTGTTTCTGAGTTAACACAGGTGTCAACAATCTGCATCTAAGTGTGAATAATGAAATAAAGATTCTGGCAATTCCTAATTGGCTGGTAACCTGTATATTTTCCTTTCAAGTCAGTAACATTTTTATTGCTGTTTTAGTGATCAGTTTATAACTCCTTATTAATATGAACTATCAAACTGATGTCAGTGCTTACTTATTGCTGGGTCTTGGCTGATGCAAAAGCAGAGCCTCCTTACAGATTTTCCCTTTCCTGTTTGTTGAGGGTTGACCCTTGAAATGTCAACTGTAGGTGTTAGTAGCCCCTGAGTATAAGAGGTTCATCTATTTATTTCAAAATTAAGGACAAGTGTTAGAAATAAGCAAGCAGACAGGCCTAAGAATTAAAAAAGTCTGTTATGGACCTATAGTGCTTCTCAGGTTGTGAACTTGTTAAGTACTATCCTTTAACTGTTAACCTGCCTGTGCTTTATGGAAAGAAAAAGGCTTGTCATCTTAAAGCATTTGCACATCCACATAATATATGAATGATCAAAGTATATCACTGGCTTTACAATGTGTCTCCAATGATTCTTTCAAAACTGTCACAAAAATCTTTGCTCTTATGGTGTGCATCCAAAGAGAAAGTGCAGTAAATTTTATTCCCAAATAGTCACTATTTTTGTGGTCTATAATGCTCTAAGTTATGATGATTTAAGAATCTTGGGAAAAGACTTTAATTGCTGTGGCTTCTACAACAATGATATTTATTGCATGCATTTCTAGATTTGACTCTTACAAGTGTCTCGAAACTTGCCTAACTACCTTGGAAAAAAAAACCAAACCAAAACTAAACAAAAAAACCAACAAACTTTCTAGCCACCTAACTCCACCGGTGACAACTGGAAGCTATGGGTCAAAGACAGAGGGACACCCGGGAACAATTTTTGATGTCTGAATTTGATTTTAATAATCTTTGCATGTGAGTATGAACTAATTTCTTTGTCGTCTGTACAGATGTTTTCATTGGCTGCTAAACAACACTGTTTTGATTTATGAAAGGCCAAATTGCTGCAAAGAGGTGGCAAGATGTTTCTGCAGCTAATTGAATAATTTTTTTTTTCTTAAGGTATACCTGGGAAAGGAGTGTCACATTTTGTCTTGAAAAAGTACAGGAATATACTGTGTCCAGTAGCGTGTGTTGTGAAAACCTTCCTATTTCTCACTTACCATACATGATTCAGGTGGCTTTGCTATGCACACAATGTTATGTAGGTTGATACGTGAACTCTGTAAAGGAATAAAGTGGAACTTGCAGCAGCCAGAAATCCTCCTGAGTGGTTATGTGTTGACCCATGTTCAACAGACTTCATTTTGCTACGTTTCATCACCAGTATTTTTTAGAAAGTAGACCAAAGGCAAATAGTGTATGCCAGTGAGGATGAATTTGGGGTATTCTCCTTCAGATTCTCTCAGACAGGTATTTGTCAAGAATAGGGATTGTGTGTGTTCCAACCTGTAGGGAGGAAAATCTGTTTTCTATAAAATTCTCATAAGGAGAAAAATTTCAGTTTTCCTGCCAGTTCTGTGTAGTGGTTTGCTCTTTTGTATCTTTTACTTCCCTTCTCTAACGACTCTCCATTTCTATCAATACATTTGCACAGGAAAAACAAACTAGGAGAACCCAGAAGAGCCTAGGTCTCATAAAGGAATGCATCGATTATTTAAAATTTTTCTCTAGCAGTTTTCTGAAAACATTTTCCACAGCAGGCAGAGTGCAGAGCTTTACCTTGCATTAAAGCTATTGCATAAAGTATTGACATGATAACTCTGTTTCTGGAAAGTGGAGAAATTGCACCAAGTATAGGGATGAGAGACAGAAACCTCTTCAATCTGAGTTCACCTACTGGAAAATAAACACTGTCTGAGCAGCTCTGATGGAGAAACAATCTTTAAAAATGGAAAATAGTCTTCTTTCTTTTATGGCATTTGGTTTACAAGTTGAACAAGTATCAACAAGACAAACAGCATTTTAGGTGATTCCATTTGCTCTGTATTTATAATTCTACAAAAAATACAAAGCCCTTCCTTTGGGAGGACTTATATAGCCTCTTGCCATCCCTGGAGCAGCCACATTATACAAGGTCTTACCCTTTCTTGGGAAAATTTGCTGTGCCTTAATTCAACAATAAAACAAAAGGTAAAAGCAAAATGAGTGATTTCCAGAAAATTTGATTCTACAATTAATAAAGTTTTATTCTAAAAAAAATAATCTTGAAAACTTTGAACTCCCACTCTGAAATCAGGCTTAAAACTCATGTTAAATATTGGTTTCCACGTAATTTAGGCTTTAATATTTCTATTGATTATAGGTCCATATTTTCCTTTCTTCCAACAAACTTAATTATGGGTACATAATCTTTATTCTTTCTCCCAATCAGAAATCCACTGTTTTGAGACTTAAATTGGTTGGGCCTGGAGTATGGTATAAGATCCTTGCAAAATGGAAAACCTCCTTTGACTAACTGAGCAGGGCCTCATCTTTGAGGTGCTAGGTCTGACCAGATTCTCTTGCTGAAATAACTTCACAGGTGCTCTGTGGAATGACTGTTTGGCCTGTTTGCAGGAGGCTGAAGGATGGAAAATCTAATAATGATGTTGAGCTCTAAACAAAGCAAAGGTGGTGAAAAAAATAATAAAAATCTATGGGTAGAGGATGAACCTGACCTTTCCTTTTCAGGCTGTACAGTTGCGTAGCCTTGAGGAATTCATGGGGCCCTTCCTGCTATAACTTGAACGTGTTGGAAACAGCATTATTTATTTACTATTACTCACAGTCAAAGCTGGCCAGGAGACCAGTGGTATCTCTTAGGTGTGGATCTAGTTACTGTGATCCATGTGTAGATACCTTAAGACAAGATAACTCCATGTAGAACATAGCTATAAACCTCTCCAAATATGAGCTGTTAGTAGTGTAGTTTATAAGCACCATATGTTACTGGTGCTCTGTGATATGTGTCATCTGCCTGGGGTTTGAGTGTTGTCTGAGTTGTTGCTTTGTATTCATTTGAAATCTGTCACTTTTGAAATATATCAGTTTCTGAGGCTGTAAAGCTGCAAAAAAGTTGGTGTCAACAGTTTTACTCATCTAAGTATCATGTTCTTTGTACTGTTGCCTATGAAATACTCTGGCTCTTCAAAAACACTCTTGCCCCTTCTCCAAGGAAGAATTAATCTGAATTTGTTGAACCAGTGAGCATGTTACTCCTAGGAAACTGTTGCATACCACTGATGAAATGGGTTTCTTGAATTCCCACCAATTTGTCACACTCTAGATCTTGCTACAAGCAAAAAGAGCACACCTGATATATTAAAGCCAAGAATTTACCATTAGTATAATTAAAATCCTAATTGTCTTATCAAAGGATTATTGTCATTCCAGTTACATTAATATCAGCTTCCAGAGACTCATCTATCTCCTGGCTAGTCACTGACCCATGGTTGCCAATTAGCTTATAGCCCTGGGATGTCCAGGATTTTCCTGTGTCCGTACTGACCAGGCTATGCTGCTGTTCTATTCACACCATGTTGCTTTTTGATTTAGGATCCCAAGTAGTACTTGTTATTACTGTTTACTACTTAAAAGAAAGTCTTGCACTATACACTTACACAAAGCAAAACTAAAAGCTAGAGGTAAAGCAAAGTAGGTAATGGTCACCTAATAGTTGTTAGATAATTGCTCTTACAGTTAAACAAGCTCCAGACAGGTCCAGAAAGACATGTCCTGAGACCTCCCCTGCTGCTATAATGCGAAGTCAGAGGTAACACTTGACCTGTGACAAGCAATGGTAACACCACATTTACTGGGCAGCAGGCCTGTAATAGAGAGTTAGCTTAGCAGGATATAGATTAAATACTCAAGAACAGCCAGTTCCAGAGTTTTTAAAGACTGTCTTCAGCATGCCTTGCTGCCACCCAGTGTTTCTTGGAGTGCCTCCTTTTAATGTTTGGTTTGATTAGGGTTCTTTGGTTTGGGTTGGTTTGTTTGTTTGTTTGTTTGTTTTGTAGGAGACACTAGCAGGGAGTGAATCCCATGGTTGCCAAGGGGACAAGTGAGACTTCAAAAAAGACTGAAAGTCTGTATGACCTTTGAATATTATTGCTCTTTTTATATATATATTATTTTTCCTTTTTACTATATTTTGAACAAAATACTGATTATACTGATTCCATTGAAGACTTGATTAATGTTTTTACCAAATTAAAATACTTCTCCTTGAAGTAGCTTGTCTACTGTCCACTGTCTCTCTTCAGGGGAGGAATTTGAAAACTAGCTGACTATGTTGGTTAGGGAAATCTCTTTGTTATGTTTCCACTGGTTTAATCAGTCTGGTTTCCAGCACAGCTTCAGGCAGAAAGTGGTTAGCCTGTCGTTATTGCAGCTGCTGTTTGAGAACAGTAATAGGAAAGGATTGTCAGTAGTTTGAAGATCAGCTTGGTATTTTGGAGACGAGGCTAAAACTCTCTGCTCTGCCAGTCTTTCAAAATGCCTCTGTTCCCTGCAACAGTACTTTTTGAAAGCCAATGTTCTGTGAGGTAAAATAAAATTATTAAATAGTCTGAACATTTAGGTGGGAAAAGAAACCATAAAATGTATTTGCCTGGAAAATGTTTCCTTTATTTTCTGGGAAAACTCCTCCAACTTTTAATAAACTTAGCAGTACTTTTTTGTGTTGCTTTTTTCCCCCTCCTTCTCAGCCAGTCATTACGTCAATAGAGTTGTGACCAAACTTGGACCCACTATGAAGGATTTAGTATCAGAGTGGAATTAAAAAAATTTTAAGAAGTCCAGGACCTGGAATTCATTGCCACTGAATTATAACCCTTTCAAGTAACACTTTCAGAAACATCGGAACTGATGAGACTGTTCTTTAATGAAGAAACCCAAAGATTATGAGTTTTATAGGTTATATTCAGCTAGTTGTCAGTAATTGGCTTCAGATTAGATTGTTGTCTTTAATGTTTCTTGATTATTCTTTGATTAGTTGGAACATACAATGGAAGTGTGATTACAGCCTTTGATATTTTGGTGGATGTCTCAATACTTCCTGTAAATAGTACAACAGATTGTTTGGCCAGGTGGTTTGTGGGGTAGCCAGTTGCTTATATAAGTAAAGGAAGAATCATAGAATCTTAGGGGCTGGAAGGGACCTCGAGAGATCATCTAGTCCAACCCCCCTGCCAGAGCAGGGTCACCTAGAGTACATCACACAGGAACTCATCCAGGTGGGTTTTGAATGTCTCCAGTGAGGGAGACTCCACAACCTCCCTGGGCAGCCTGTTCCAGTGCTCTGTCACTCTCACAGTAAAAAAATTTTTTCGGATATTCACCTTGAACTTCCTATGCTCCAATTTACACCCATTACCCCTTGTCCTGTCACTGGTCATCACTGAGAAAAGCCTAACTCCGTCCCCCTGACACTCACCCCTTACGTATTTGTAAACATTGATGAGATAAAACTGTTTAATTGTTCATGCAGTAAAAGATCTCCTCACATACATTTTATGATGTGTTATTTTAAATGCATTTAAGGAAAAGTCAATCTAATGAAAGAACAAATGCTGTTTGTCTTTTATGTGGGTTGTGTTACTTGTATGCTTATTATATTATTATTAGGTTTTTTTAAGTTCAGGCCTTTAAAAATTAATTATTAAAACAATAAGTTCAGAATGTCTGAGGTGAGGAAAATGAACAGTTTAAAAAAATACAGTCTGTGAAAATGGTTTCTGATAGGATGTATGTTGGTTTTGTGCTGGTGTAAGTACTGCTACTCTGGGGCTAATCAGTGCATGGCAAATGCAAAACAGGGCTTTAGTGTTTTAAAAAACATTATATATAATTTTAATCTGAGTGTAATAAAAATTTCTGCTCCTTGTTACAATAAACAGCTTAACCTTTTTGGTAAATCCCTTGACAATAGAGTTAGTATTGCTGTTCTAAATTACACTTGTTTTAAACAGTTGTCCTGTAGCACTTGAAATCTAGGTCAGTAAGTTCTGGAGGTATTTCAGGATGATACATTACAACATAAAATTTAGACAATTTGTCTCTGTCATTCTAAACAAAATTAGATGACCTCTTGAGAATCAATCATATGCCTTAATTTTATCTGTGACTAACAGGATTTCTTTTTTCATAGTACTTTTTTATAACTGGCATGCCTGAGGTATTTGGGATAGCAGAAACCTTTCCACACCAACTTCCACTTCCATCTTACAATTTAGGGAGAGAGTGCAGCACTGCACGTTCCTGGCTTTTTATTTGTAGGTGGCAGTTTGTAGCTGCAGTGTAGCAGGATGAGGATCTGGGAATAACAGTCCATGTTTACATTTTTCTTCTGAAAGGCAGGAAATTTTCCAGATATGTTTGGTAAGAGAATTTACCTATGGTGGATCTATGGTAATGATGAATATTTTAATTTTTGTTTCAAGGATTTCTCTTGCATTTCAAAAAACAAATGGTGCTGCTTTCATTGGGAGACATCTTGCTTCTTGCAGTAATCGGCAAGGAAAGAGGGGAAAGAGAGGGAGGAAGGATTGCTACCTGGAAACCTTAGCAGAGAGCTGAATTCCACGTGGACCTAAGCTCAGTACATTAGGACGACTTCCAGTATCAGCACAAGAAATAATACTCTGTTACGCAACTATGGCTTTAGTGTAATGAATAATCTATGTTTTCAAACCATACCTGGGTAATTAATATTACCAGATTTAATTAAGATAAAGATATAACTCCACTCCCTGCCCTTAGATGAAAATCCATGGACTTTTCCTTCTCTTCCTTGTCCTGCCTACTCTACCTCTTCTTCTTCAGATAAGTCTTTAATAGAGTATTTTGGAAAAATCTGTGCACAATAAGTGCATGGCTCTGAAACAAATTATCTGGGTTAATTCTCCTTAGATATTTCAAATTATCAGTATTTTAAATGGATCCCAGATTTTTGTTTGTGGATGACAGTGACAAAGCATTCAGATGAGGTGTAGGGGGAAGAATTAGGAAGAACAATCTACAAGTCTGTTGTTTCTATAGAACCTGCATCCCTGAAATATATGTCAAATGTCACTTATATAGGAAGACATTAGTGAAACTCTAAAAAACCTCTGAGATATCATTTTCAATCAGCCTGTTAAGTGAGGTGAAAAATGAAATTAATAGTTGTAACATTTTGGTAAACAGTTCACCTAATGAAAATAGGAACCTTTTTTTGCTACTATTTTTGCTGAGTATACTTATCGAATCTTTTGTTAAATAAGATTGTGTGGTTGAGTATAAATGTTTGCTATTGTATTTTTATTTCCTCATAAAGTTACTCTTCCTGTACACACAAAACTAGTTGTTTGAGCACACAAGTGAGTTTGCTGATAAATGAAAAACCTCAAAACTCAAGTAAGTAATGAAATGAGACAGTGCAATTTAAAAGAGAAGACCTTAACAGAACTCTTATGGTATATATAATAAATAAATTAATAGCAAAAAGAAAACCTTGCAATAGGTGCAATCACCGATGTTAAATTTATCTTCGTACGCAGCGGGGGGTCTAATAAATTATTAACTCTATCTGTTTTCTCTTAGCCATGTACATGATGGAGTCTGTGCTGAATGCCTTTCATATTTCTTGCCTCTTGGAGTGGAATAGGATAAATAATGTACCCTATGGTATGAATTTCTATTTGCATGTATTTGGCATAACACAGGAATCTTAGAAATGAGTGAACATTTCTCTCACATCTGGAATATGTTTAAATTATCACCAATAATGTCCCCACTACAAATGGCTGAACAATACAGTAAGGCACTCTGACAAATTTAGTCTGATTCTGCTGTTAAATGAACAACCACCAAAAAACTGGTGTTGTTACTAAAGTCCTATTTAAAACCAAAGCAACCAGAATGGCTAGTTTTTATCTACATGTTGGCTTAAGTTTAAATTGATTTTGTTTAAGCCTTATCCCCTGTGCTTAAACCCATACATAGTGGATTACGTATTCTGTAATAACAGCAGCATTTATACTCTGGTGTTCTGCTAAAATGTGCCTGCGGTCTTATGGCTGTGCTTAGCTGAAGTCATTCAGTCCCTTGACTTGCTTAGCATCTGAAAAATATTCCCCTCAGGATGCACAGAGCCATGCCTAGCATCTCTTCTACCCTGCAAGCAGGTGGCCAGCACATTGGTGCAAAAAGTCCAGCCACACTGCTGTCTTCAATTATCATCCATTCCAAGCTGACTCATCTGTTACTACGGGGCTCTTGTCAACCTGGCTGCTTTCAACCTGTAAGTGTTTATGTGTATTTACCGCAGTGCAGTTGTCAATCATTTACACCAACACCCTCATGGTAAGGTTTTACTCAGCAGGGTGAGCAGTGGTGCTGTAGGGACCAGGCTGCCTCATCCAACCTGCAAATCTGAGGACCAAAGTTTTGTTTTGTGCATCTGTTCCTTTTATTTTCTATGGGCTGAGTAACAATTTACCACCCAAAGAGATGAAGAAGTATATCCCATGCCTGTTGTGTTTGGATATGAGCACAAAGATGAGATGGTCTGTGGTGAAGTCCTGTGGTTTAGGAAATTGTACTGTCTATTTTATTTTTCCAGCAGGGTAAATCAAAGAAGTAAATAGAAATATTTCTTTTTTAATATTTAATTTTCCATAGCCAGGGTCACATTCAGAATAATAATGAGCATGCCTTAATACTATGCCCTCCACCCCTTCCCCTGTGTGGTTTGCTGCTCTGTCCTCTGTTCAAGGAGCAGAGAAATGGAGGCTGGATGATTTTGTGGACTTTAAACCATTCTCTGGAAGCCTTTTTACTACTACTAGCAACCACTCTTTTTTGTGTAGATTCATCACAGCTGTTTGTGGCACAGCATCAGCCACTGCTCAGACTCTGCAGTTAAAAGCATGCCCTTCTACAGCCTAAAGACAAATTAGTCCACCAATTTAATTCCTGTGGGATTGTGGCTCTTGATTACTGGACTCCTGCCACAGAGGTGATTTGTTATCTTTTGAGTCTACGTGGACCAGGGTTGATGGAATGTCATATCCTAGCTCAGTGAGAAACATGCAAGTTTTCACTTTGTTGTTTTTTTTCCCAGCTTAGGCTCTGGTGACACTGATGCAATCCTCACTTTTTATTTTCCCTTCCTGTTCCCCACTTCTGGCTCTTGTAGCTTTGCCTAGACTACAGATATGGATGGTGTGGGAATAATGGGCAAGCGTGCATCTATGTGGACCCACACATTTTGTGTCTTGTAAACTTTGTATTACCTGTGTGAAGTACTCCTGCCCGAATGAATAATGTTAAATCAAAACAGGCTGTGAGAGGGGACCAACAGGAAATGAAAGAATGGCTACGATAAGGTATTCAGATGCATCAGCTGGTTTAATAAAAATGTCGCTGATACCTCTCTCCATGTATCCTTTGCCTTGCTAATATCCTTACCTCATCACAGATAAAAAAATGTGGTGACTACAAAGCACATTGGGAGGTAGATTTAGGGAGAGAAGGTTGCACAGTGAAGCAAATGCTACCTAAGAAAGCATCCTAACCTACTGAATAAGAGAAACACCATGGCCTGTGGTTGCTTGCTGTGCTTTGGCCCAGGCGTTGTATTTACTTCTGCACATGGCAGCGTTGAGAGGGGGTACTCACTACAGGTGAAGTGAAAGGGCCTGTGGGACATCATTATGTACTTGATATTGCTGCGGGGGTTGCTGAGAGTGTGTTAAACTATTTATGCATCAGGGTTATTAATCTACTGAAAGCAACCAGCAGTGTTTCTGCTGGCTTTGAGGGTTTGTCTGTAGCCCTGGTTTCATTTCTATGACACTTTTCCTTTATTGGCTGCATGAGAAATAACATTTAGATATTTTTTGCTTTGTTAGATCACTTGCACACATTAATACACAGAAAATATTGTCCTCTCATCATTTTGTTTGATTAGTGTCCAGTTCTGGAGCTCATACTGCAAAGATGAAATGGAGGTCTTGGAGCAAGACCAGAGAAGTGCTATGAGAGCACCTCTCCTATGAACACAGGCTGGGAGAGTTGGGGTTGTCCAGCCTGGAGAAGACAAAGCTCCAGGACACCTTATAGCAGCATGCCAGTACCAAAAAGAGGCCTGCAGGAAAGCTGGGGAGGGATGTTTTACATGTAGTGATAGGATGAAGGATAATGGCATTAAACTGGGAGAGGGTAGATTTAGGTTAGATATTTGGAATAAATTCTTTAGTGTGAGTGTAGTGAGAAACTGGAACAGATCACTCAGAGAAGCTGTGCTTGCTTGGTCCTGGAAGTGGCTTTGGGGCTTTGAGCAACCTGATCTAGTGGGAGGTGTCTCTGCCCGTGCAGGGGGCTTGCAACTAGATGGTCTTTAAGGTCCCTTCAAACCCAGACCATTGTATGATTCTATGATAGTATCTTCCATGTTTTTGTCCCTGTAGGTCTAGATCTCTCAGAGATAATAGAGTAAAATAATCTAGTGACTCCTAATTGTCAGGCCATTTTCAAACCAAAAATTTTAAATGATTTTTACTTAGGATTGGGAATTCACTTCAAATACAGTTTCACAGGAACTTTAAACTTTCATAAGCCTCTGCATTTTCTGCTGCAAATATAAAATGCATTTTTTCAACTGGCTTTGTCTTCTGCATTGTGTGCAAGTGTGGGAAAACCCAAATCTTGCTAATACAGAACATACCCTTCACACCCACTTGTTCCTTTGGCAGCAAGATGAGAGAGGGAATGAACTGCATATGACTAGTATTAGTCACACTGATTACTATGTCCTACTGGAAGGTGTATTGCTCTGAAGAAGCCATTACAGGGAATAACATCCACACATAGCATAGCTGCTGACCCCAAAAGATAAGGGGCTTTCTCTGCCTGGTCTGTGAAAAACAATAGTACGTCTGAACTAGTAAGAGCACAGCGTTTAGGACTAATGTACAAAAATAAAAATGTCTTGAAGTAGTACTAGGTGCTAATTCTTGGCTTTCCCTTATTTGCCTTTTCCAACTGTTCTGTTCTCCATTCAGTAGGGCATCTCTTTTTCTTTCTACAGCTTCTCCCTGGCTTTTTCTTTTCTTTATTTTGCCTCTCTCTTTGGATCTGCTTCATCCCAATGTAAATTATTCTCATTTAACTACCCTCTGTGGTTTTCTGCAAAGTGCTCTTTTCTGTATAGAGCCATTTTTACTCTTTAAGTAGGATGCTGTGCACAGTGGGGTCCTCTCTAGTATTGCAGCTCCGGGCCTCAGTAGTAATGAAAATAAGAAAAATATGATACTTCATCATCATTTGCTTTTATGTTGTTGTCAATAATAGGGCTGTGTAATGAGCAAAAAAGTCAATCAATTGCCATGTTTTGATACTTTGAGTCTAGTTTGTAACAGTTATCTGGCAAAAGAGTTTTATTAATGCAGGTTATGTGGAAACTACTTTGCTGACATAACCAGACCCAAAGAAGCCAACCTAATGGCACCCAGATGCTCCACAAAATCATTGGGTGATCTGAGTATGATTATACAGTCATTATTTCCATCTTAACTAGCCTGTAAGTGAATATGTTCCCTGGTGATCTTCCTTACTGCACAGCTATGTAAAAATTCCTGGAGCTGCAAAAGTGTTTTTTTCTCTTGCTGTAAGAGTAAACTGTGCTCAAGCATGGCACCATCATGCTGTAGGACAGGCTGCTGGCCTGGATTCATTACTGTGCCGTGGTTGACAGCAGTAGTGTTGTGAAACCAGCTCTTTGCGTTGCCATCGTTGGGTGAGTCAAGAGCTTTATGATTGTCTTGTGTTCCCAAAGTGTTGTAAGTTAGGTATGGTGAATTCATGCAGTAGTGAATCTAACCCAAAATTTAAAATGGAATAATAAACACCATATTTTATGTTGTGGCTTGTTCTTTTTTATGTATTAAACATAACCATGTTGAATTTTTTTCCCGTATGACAAGGGGTAGCATAACTACTACCTATAGTAGCATAAGCTTAGTATCCCTAAAGCATAGTATTCTTAGGCAGTTAAATAAAAAACCTGAACTCAGTTCTGACCAAGTGGAGCAGAAGGTGAATTAATTTTAATTATAGAACTTTTCAGTTTAATTTGCTGTCCTGTAGAATTTTAAGCAACTATTCCAGAATATTTAATTAGTCAGAGATCTCAATTTAATTCAGATTTACTTCTGATGTTTAAAAATCACATCATCTCTGTGTCTCTGCAATCTGGAAGGATTTTATATTAATGTTCATTTATATGTATCACCTGGGTTAAAATAAACTTTTTTTTAGATAACAATGAAAAAAACATGAACATGTTAGTGACTTGAAAGTGGGCATTGGTGAGCTGCCTTTCCATCATTCTGCACTGATATCCCCCAATGACTTTGTTTAGAAATTGGTATCTTGGGGTCCCCATTGACTCACTAAATGTGTGTTCTCATGAGTGCTTAAACTGTCAGTGTTTATAGTGAAACTGTTTACCTACTGATTTTGGGTAAAGGCTCAAAAAATATTTTTTTGCAGTTGTTCTGTTTGGAAAGTAAGTAGAGAACTCCACAGTTTGGTCAGATGCTGTATAGAAAACCAATGTATAGTATTCAATTCTTTCTGTATCCTTCAAGCATCTGAACTTGCTACTAACTAAGCAGACAAAGGACTGCATGATCAAGCTCCATGTATCTGGGTTAGATAAATATAATATGAAGAAAATGCAGTGGACATAAAAGGAAATGGAAAAAGCTACGATGTGATGGGAAAAAAAAAAAAAAAAAAAGTGTGGCAAGAAAGCTTGCATTTTCTTAGGGCTTGACAGTGTAATCTTTCCTGAGTCTAAAAAGTGGAATGATAGCAAAGCAATGAAGTTAGGGATAGCTGTGCTAGCTGGATGTGAAAAGAGCTGATAGAATATGAGGAGATCCCAGAAATGTCCTGAAGTTTCACAGTTTTCTTCTCAGCAGGACCAATACCGCTTTCTTGCCTGGACTATGATGACATAGGCTTTTTATGATGAGGGTTGTCCAGAGAAATTATGGGTGCCCCATCCCTGGAAGCGTTCAGTGCCAGGTTGGATGGGGCTTTGAGTGACCTGGTCTACTGGGAGGTGTCCTGGCCCATGGGATATTTGTAAATACCAAGTACAAGGCAACAGGTTCTTCAGGAGCCAGTGTCTGTGAGCCAGTAGAGTGTCTGTGAAAGTGAGTTTTTTGCTGTTCTTTCTGGCAAACGGTTCTTGGCACTCAACAGTCTGTGAGTAGGTGAGGTTCTTACTGTGTTCATGAAAGATTTGGGCCAACTGTTTTGGCTGGGTGAGCCTGGGTGTGCCAGCACAGCCCTGCCTGTGGGAACTGGAGTAGAGGTGTTCACGTGGGAGCGGGAGGAACATAAACTGGGAGATAGGATTATTCGCACCAATCTGTGCCCTATGCCAACAGAGCCTTGAAAAGCTTTTCTCCGCTGCTAGTGTTAATCATTCTGAATGCTTGTAGAGAAAATCTGAAGTCCCTTTAGATCTTTTTTTTCCCTTTTTTTTTTTCTTTTTTAATATTATTATTTAATCGTCTGAATAACGCACTCTGTTTTTTAATATTCTAACCCTCCTCTCTCTTATTTGTTCTGGTAGCTCTGTTCTGGTATAAATAATATTTTATGATCTTGGCTGACCATAAGTGTACACAACTTTCCAAAATAGGACTTGCAGTATCTTATACCAGGACACAAATGTTTGTGTCTGCCAGAGTTTCCTCAAGGTACATCCAGGGTTAGATGGCATAAATATGTGAGAGTCACCCTGTGTTTGGAAACTGTAACTCTGCATCCTCTGCCATTTCCATCTGTGAAGCTCTCACAGTAGAAATATTCAGTAATCCTGTTACTGTTTCTCTGTTGGGTTTGTTTGGTCTGGTTTTGTTGTTGTTTTTTTTTTTTCTTTGGTATTGTGACTATCCCAAATGATCACTGATTTTTTACTGTAAGATCCTCCAGCCCTCCACTGCGTATACACTGGTGACACACTTGCTAGCAAGTTATTCCTGTTTGTGAAAATATCACTAAATGACAATAATCAGCTCCAAGAGTGAATTCTTTAGGAGTTGCACTAGTAACCTCCTTTTAGCCTCACTGTTTCAATTATTTCCCCACAATTAGTAGTCATGTCAACTATCTTTTACGGTCTTGGTGCTAATCTCCACTTTTACTAAATGAATTAGTAACTTTCCACATGGCACCATATCAAATGCTTCAGTGTAGTCCGGTGGATTAAATACTCTGTTTTCTTTGTCTAGAAAAGCAATTGCCTTATCAGATAAGATAAAGTAGGCTGGCTGGCTGAAACATGTTTATGGCCTTGCCTGAGGAGCCAAAGGGATGAAGCTGCCATCTATAGGATTATGACTTAGTGGTTTTGGAGAGTTCTCACTGATTTCTTTTGTAAGATTTGTACTCAGAATACTTGGTATTTTTTGTGTTGCCATTGCCTAAACGTTACCTGTAATCTCCTTTTATGTTATTGTTGAATTTTTACCCTTACTAACATTGGTTCACCACTTGAGCTCATTTACATGGAGTAAACTTGGACATCCGGTGGCAATAGAATAGTAACGACTGCATGAGTGGAAGAAAAATATGCAAAACATTTAGATGACTTTCCTTTAGTTTATTGTACAGTAGGAAAAAATCTAATCCTTGGACTATAAAATATTTACCAAAAACCCACTTGGGTTTAGTTTCTCTGATAACCTTTTAAAAAATAAGGTCTGCATTGCAGCTATTGCATCCTCTGATCCAGTGATCATACCTCACCGTTTACTACTGAAGTGTTTACTAAGGGGCACAGCAGTTATTTGTCCTAAGGCTGCATAGTCTTTGTGCTCAGTTTTTCAACAGGGAATTTGAACAGGGGATGTCATGCTGTTGAATCTTAGTAAGAGAGACAAACTTCTGTTGAAAAATTATGAGAAATTACTTCGACTGTGGGGATTCTTTAGTAGTTGTCTGCAATTATCAGCTTGCCATTAACCAAGTATCATACTTGATATTCTTTGAAAAACAAGTGTTTATTCATAAAGGTCTGAACAGAATTGCATCAGAACAATGCATGTAAATAAAGGAAATACTCTAAGTATGCTGGTCCTTCCTTCCATGGACTGCTAAAACAAACAAAAATCCAGAATCTGTCCCATCACATTTCAATTTAGCAGATTAAGAATTCCTGTAAATAAATTCTTGTAAATAAATAAATTACCTCTTATAGCAATAAAACCACAAAGTGCAGTCACCACTGTCACTATAAACCTTTAAATTTTCAGTGGCAAATATAATAATGCTTTTGTTTGCTGACCGCATTGTGACACTGTTTATGTTCAATACTCAATGATTTATTTTCTGAAGAAGAGTGGAACCTGTTGTTACATTGGTGCACATTAGTCTGGATAAATTAGATTTCAGTGATAATCTCTTATTTTTTTCATCCACGATAAAGTGGCATAGTATTGTCCAAGCTGCCAAATCACTCTTCAAAGACTGTCAGGTTTCCCAACAACTTTCCAATATTTTTTTTTGGTAATGTTTTCATGGGAAAACTCTAATGGTTTATGCAGAGAACTAAAATTGCATGCAATAGAATTATTCTTGCAAATACAGCACTTAACTCTCCCTGTGCAGTGGAGAGCACTGAAAACTTACTGATGTGAGTGTTAAGTATGAAAACCTACTTCACTTTTCTAGAAGGTTCCCCCTATATCCACCTCCTGAGATTCAGAAGCTGACATCTGTTTTGATTGCTTGATAGAATGTTTGGTTGAGATACAACCAGTAAAGAATATGACTCTTTATAATGTATTCCTAGTGATAGTTTGCTGAATACAAAAGCACATGCACTCGTCCATATGACTAAATGCTAGAATAGTTAAATGTTGAACCACAGAGAATCCTTAACTGTCAGAAGATATGATACGTAGAGGTAGACCTGCACATTTGAGGCTGTAAGGTGTTTTTTTTTGTGTATATCTGTATGTATGTTTGTTATGGGGAGGCAAATTATACCTCTCTGGACAGGTTCCTTACCAGATGTTTCTTACTACCTCAGATGATTGAGGAACCAAAGTACATCTGGCTATTAAAATATCTTTATATGATTACATGATTTATTCAGAAAGCATGGTTGCAAGTGGTAAGTTTACAGCTGTGTGAATAGCTGTTACCAGTTTCTGCATAGAGATACTAACCAGATAAGCTTTGGAACCTAAATTAGATAACAGTGCTATTCTGTGCTTACTTAAGAAGGATGTTGGTTTACTTTTAAGATTATTGCATTCAGGCAGCCTCCTATTGACTCTTTGCTATTTTTGCTATTTTTTCTGAGTGTCAAGAGACTTAAACCCAGAGTCTCTATGGATTATAGTAATGTACTGTTTTATACATGCAGGAAAGCTGTAAGCCTTCAGGCAGAGATAACTGCATAATAAACATATACTTTATGAAATAATACCTTTAACACATGTTGCATTAAAAAAAGGGAAGTGGAACACAGTCCATCTCTGTCTGTCACAACAGACTTATATCAAAAATATATCCAGAAGGGCTCCAGTTTTGGTCCCAGTTTTGGAAAAGAGATTATTTTAATTGGGGATTCTATAAGGCAGCAAGGAGCATTTTAGAATATATCCAGTGAGCCTAATGACAGTGTGAGATCCAAATTCTAACAAGCTGGTGCTCAAATGGCAAAGAAGAATTGTCACTGGGAACATGGAAAGGATGCTTTGCATTTAAGGTTTTGCATTTTGCCTGTCTGTGGTGAAGCATTAAACACTACTGTTTGGAGTTTGCAGGGATGTAATGTATATACCCGGTATTCTGATGCAATTATTGGGCAAGTATTTGATCAATAGATAATACTCATTAACAGAGTGACTGAAAAGACAGCTCAGTGTTCCTTTCACTCTGAAATAACCACTGCTTCTGGTGCCAATTCTGGACTTGCAAGTGTTTAACTTCCTCATCTTCGCTCAGACTGTTAGAAAGTAAAAATGCCATGTTACTGTCGACTTCTCTGAGCAATGTCTGAATACTGTTGCCTTTCTGATGTCTGGATACTACTGGATAAAATATCCTGTCGTGGCACATCACAGCAATTACATATGGCATATAACAGCTTACATGGCCTCATATACAACAGCATTGTGGCAACTGCAAGGGTGTTGTTTCGCCTTGCTCCAGGAAAGTGTTAAATGAAAATGTTGATTTTTACTTTGTGGTCATCTTAGCTAAGATTCATCAAAATAAGTAGCTGAAGTTTGTTTTTCAGAGATTAGTTTCTCCTGCAGATTCAGGTAAATCTCAGTGCAACATTCAAATAGAGATTTTCCTTTATAGTACTTTTTAATAAACTAATGGCTTGCAATATGTTTTCTAGATGCTGGCTGAAATACTGAAGGAAAAAATCACACTTTTCTGATCTCACTTGCTTTTGATATTTTATTTAGTCTTTGGTACTAATATCCACTTGCATTTATTTCCTGTCCTCCTCTTTTTATTTTAATACGGCTTTAAGAAATTCTGAGGTTTGAAGCAGCTTTCCTGTCCCTCAGATTAAATTCTAGTAAATAATTTCAAAGGTAATATTTTTGTGAAAAAAAGGTGAAAATTTACTCTTCTGAATCAAAATTTCCTTCGGCTCACTTATTGTGAACTCTAACACAGTCATTCAAGTAAGTAATTGAATTACAACAAAGTAATTCAGTGTCCAAAAAAAATGAAGATTGTAATTTTATTGCCAAAAGAGAAAACAAAGCTGAGAAAATGTCGTGTTTTTACTAGTAGATTTTTGTGAAACCGTGCCCAATTTGCAAGTGAAAAAATGAACCTTGCCTGTCTCATGCTCTCCTTCTGCTCTATGAATTGAGTTTCTTGGTCATATTATAATATTCACAATAAATCATGGCCTCTCTTCTTGGTGAAAAGAACAGATGTATTATGAGAGATGCAGCCCAGCCCAGAGAGGAGTTTGGCTGGTAACTTCCACATGGCGCATACACATACATTTGAACAAAAGCTAATATTTTACCAATACAGATTTGTTCCTAGGTTTTCATTTGTTATGCTTTCTAGTGACCTATCAGTATTTTCCCATGGAAAGCTGATAGTTTTTGCAGAAAGTGTTCATTACTTGAAAAAACAAACTTCTGTCAGCAAGAGTTTTATGGCTGAATGAATGTTTTTCCTTTGGAAATGTTAGTCTTTGGGAGTATGTTACCAAAATAGATAGCTACATTTTATGCTGGCAGGAGCTTCTGTACACAGGTAGTCCCAATGAAAGCATAAGGACAATGAATATTCGTACAGATTTTTCTTGATCTATAGCTCACACAGCCTTCTCTAACTAACAGAACGTTACATTTGGTAGAAGTTTTTCTCAGTTTTAGTGAATGTTAGCCTTTCCTTACTTTTTTTTTCAGTGATTTTTCAATTTTGTTTGGTTTATCTGGATACACAATTTTTCTATTAGTTTATGTTAGCAATCAAGATGCATATTCAACAAAAACAGAACTTGAGATGCATACAGAACCCGTGGCCAGATGGTGTTGAGAAATCCAAAATTGTACACATTGCCTTTGTGTCTCTGTGGCAATGTGATTTCCAGTTGAAAAGCAGTCTAGCCTGAAATCTAGGCTTTATAATATGTGCATTTCTTATAAAAATGCACTTTAATTGATAGAAGTAAAATAGACACCATAATCTGTTTCTGCTGGTTTCTTTATACTCTCCTTTTTCTCTAGAAGTGATTTTACTGAAACTTTATTTATTTACCTTAGTGTTCTCATGTCATCTTGATTTCTGGTGGCAGCTCTGTATGGTCACATGCTAGATCTGCATGCATAGGCATAACTGAAAACTGTATTTTCCGGATAAATCATTATTATAAAACTGTACATATCCATTCCATCCTCATTTACTTTGGAATGTCTTCACTAGACTTTTTTTTCTTCTTCTTCCTTAGTGGTGTAGCAATGTTACCATTAATCATGGAATCACAAAATGTTTTGGGTAGGAAGGAATCTTAAAGACCATCTAGCTCCAAGCCCCCTGAATGGGCAGGGACACTTCCCACTAGACCAGGTTGCTCAAAGCAACCCCATCCTACCTGGCCTTGAACACTTCCAGGAGGGAGCAAACACAGCTTCCTGGGCAATCTGTTACAGTGTCTCCGCACACTCACACTAAAGAATTTATTCCAAATATCTAACCTAAATCTCCCTTCTCCCAGTTTAATGCCATTACCCCTCATCCTATCACTACATGGCCTTGTAAGAAGTCCCTCTCCAAATTTCCTGTAGGCCCCCTTCTGCCACTGGAATGCTGCTATAAGGTGTTCTGGAGCCTCCTCTTCTCCAGGCTGAACAGCCCTATCTCTCTCAGGCTGTGTTCACAGGAGAGCTGTTCCAGCCCTCTGGTAGTCTTTGTGGCCATCCTCTGGATTTTCTTCAAGAATTCCATGTCCTTCTTGTGGTAGGGACTCCAGAGCTGGACACAGTACTCCAGGTGGGGTCTCATGAGAGTGGAGTAGAGGGGCAGAATCACCTCCCTTGACTGGTGATGTTTCTTTTGATGCAGCCCAGGGCACAGGTAGCTTTCTGGGTTGCAAGCACATATTGCCAGCCCATGTTGAGCTTCTCTTGAACCAGCACACCAGTGCTTCTCCTTAGGGCTGTTGTCAATCAATTCTCCACTCAACCTGTAATTGTGCTTGGGGTTGCCTTGATCCAGGTGGAGGACCTCTTACTTTGTCTTGTTGAACTTCATGATTTTTGCAAGGGCCCACCTCTCAAGCCTGTCAGGGTCCCTCTGAATGTTCTCTCTTCCCTCCACACAGCTCTAATTTGGTTCCTTTCATGGGAGGGGAAAGAAAAAACAACTAGCTGGCCTTATACAAATATCTGTGCAGGAAAGCAGAAAAAAAGTGAGTAACTATGTGAGTAACTATGTAAATCCCAGCTCCCCTGATTTATGAATATATTTATGCCTGCATACAGAATATGTGGGTTGTTTGTTTATTTTACACAGGAGCGAGCATTTGCTGCATGCCAGCACTGTATATTATAAAGTTATTTCAACTGTATTGGCAAAGAGGAACTTGATTGCTGGTATAATTACCGGCTTGCATAATACATCCCTAAGGTCATTAACTTTGCTTAGAAAATGTTTAATGTAGATAATTTTTTCAGATGTATAAACATTGTGTTATTTTGTTTAAAGCACAGAAAAAACACACAGCCCTACAGGTTAAGATGTTTTCAAATAGCTGTAAAAATGCTAAGTATGAGTGAATGCTAGACAGGGTTGTAAAATGTTGGAAATAAGAAAGTGCAAATTCTGTGCAAAGCTCATTTACCTCCTCTCACAGTAATTATTTCTGTGCAGGGTGGCTAGTTGCTTAAATACTTGTGCTTTGACTGGACTGAAAAAGTGACAGACCAGGACAGGCTGGCAATAGCCACAAAGAGAAAATATTTGCACATCAGCCCTGACTAATGGCTTTGCCAGGAAGGCCTGGATGATGACAGCCAAGCCCCTCTTCCCCACTGGTACCCTAATAGAAAGCTTCCCAGATTCCAGTGTCCAACGACTGCTGTGGTGAGTGCAGCTTTGTCTTGTTTTAATCTCCCGGGACTGGAGAAACATCACACCACACACAGGGTGGGCTCAGATTAAGCAGTCCATTCATTTCACGTTGTAATAACCTGCTCGTGCCCTTGACGTTTCCAGTGAATAGAGAATTGGGACATTATCAGTGACTAGTGAGGATGAAAGGAAATACTTCACCTCAGCTGTGGAAGCACCAGCATCTGTTATATTTTAGCTGTTATCATTGGCTGGGGACCCATAACTGATCTCACAGCTGAGACAGGAACCATATGCATAAAGAAACTCAGATTAACCCTCTCCTCACCCATCACTCATGGGTGCCTGCTGCATGTGTTAATGTGAGAGCCATTAACGCTCCCTCATCAGGAAATGCCACCAAATAGGCAAAAGATCACATACAATATATCTGGTGATGATGCAGGAAGATGCTTTCTTTGTGTAGCCACACAGAAGCAGCATGATCAAACGACCTTATCCAAATTAGTCAGGTATCTGACGTATGCTATATGTAGCTATACCTGTCTGTGGTTTCACCTAATGTTTTGTCTACTTTGAGGACATTTCTATGTACTAATAGTATCCAATAAATTGACCTACTTAAGGTCAATTTGTATGAAAGGTGATTTGATAGTTTTAATGCTGAATTTGTTGGTTTAGGTGGCTGATGCATTTGAAGTTGATAAATTGGCAAACTGTTCTAAAAATAAAATCCACAGTATTCCAGTTTCATTTCATGAAACTACTATTAGCAACCTTTCCTTTTTTTTCTGATAGTGTTATGACTGTCAAATGGGCTGTGGAATTAAAACATGAAATAAAAAAATCAAAACACTTTTCAGATAGACTCAGGCAATCATTTCCCACACCACAGAAGTAAACAAAATCTACTTACCTTAAAATCACCTTGTAATTGTCAAGGAGATTCCTTTAGCTTTAACTTCTTAATATGTAGCGGAAGCTACCAACCAACTGTACCGTAAGAGCTCACAAGAATTGGTTTCAGACACAGAGGAGGGGAAATTATAAAGAAAAACTTGAAAGCTCTTTACAAGGCAAACCTAATTACCATTGGTGTGGTTTTCTTTTTTCTATTGTAGTTTAAGAGCAACATTGCAGGCTGTCTCGAAGTGACTCTGTACAAGTCTGTCTTCAATGGTCAGGGAAAAAAGAAAAACAAAAGCCTAAGGCAAGCCAAAGTAAATATTAATTTAGAAAATATGAACTGATATCCACAATGAAGTAACTTCCTTGGCAAACACCTGCAGTTTGGCTTTTAGTCTTCATGCTTATAGTGAATAGGGAAAAAAGGATTTTTGATTACTGGGATGAGAAGTAGTGATATGAAACACACTTAAAAGAGGTGCAGCGCATTCAAAAGTAAGCTTGTTACGTACACAGTGTCATCACTGACACATTATTTGACTTGATTGTGTATTCTCTATTTGTACAAATGCCAGACTACATACTTTGTTCGAGCATTTGTAGTCCTTTGATAAGTCTCTCAGGTTCAAGGAAAACAAATGTAATGCCAATGGATAACATTATTTCATTTGGAAGGTAATTCCAAGCATTCCCAATATATTATTCCTTCATGTGGTGGCAGAAAATGTCATTAAAATTTTAAACATTGTACAAGCTATGAAACTAGTGCTAGATAAAGCATTGCCCTATGTAGAGCAAATTTTTTTAAGTTAAAGCTTAAGGCAAAATGTGCTTTCTGGGGGTGTCCCTAGTAAAACAATAGAACACACTACATGGCATTCTAAATAATTTTTTTTTATGATCAAAATTCATTTCTTGTTCCTAACATTTAGGAAATAAGTTAGACAATTTCAAATGGTACAAAATCATTCTGCTCCTGACATTCCTAGGATGATGTTAACAGTAGTTAAAAGAGGAGGTGTGTTAGCCTTTCAGATAGGCTGAAAGCCAATTTCTGCACACAGGTCAATAACTGCATGAGAAAATGATTTTTTTTTAAAGTTACATTTCAGTAGATATGAAATCTAGTACATCATAGAAAACTTTATTTCTTTGGATCCTACAGGTATTGAGGATTCAAGGGGAAGGAAGATACAGAATCTCAGAGAACCACCCCAAATTATAAATAGCCTTTGTGGCCACATTCCCACTCCTCTATTTTGTTTTGTGTAGGTAAAGAGAAAATAACCTGTTCTGCTTAATGTTGCCTAACACTTCTTATTAGAAGATCCTTTTAGTAGAGATTCTTTGCTAAACTTACAGCTTCTAAGTTGAAGTTCCCATCCTTTTCCCCATTTTTTTTGCCTTCCACCCTCCTTGCTCAATAAAAACAAAACAAAAAATCAGGAAAATAAATTCTGTCATTCCAAAACTGAATTAAAGATTTTCAAGACCATTTTTTTCCAGGTTTAATTAAGGTAAAATGCATTGTTTGGTTTTGTTCAAATTCCTGATTCAGTTACTGAGTGAGCTGCTGAGGAGGGTGATCTTTTGAACCACTACTGGACATGACAAATGAAGACCTATCAAACATTTTTTCTGCTGACACCCAGACAGTCTGGCAGAGTAGATGGAAACTGCTGTACTGAAGCCCAGACAAGCTGGGGGGCAGATAGAGTCTCTGGATAGTAAGAATATCCCCTGTATTCCTACTAATGATTATTTTTAAATGGCAGGAAATTTTAATGTGCATTTGTAATTCAGCAAGGGAA
>NW_009954313.1:1363253-1367348 GCF_000747805.2 Chaetura pelagica | reverse complement strand
AAGAGGCTGCTGTGTAGAGGTAGCAGTGTGACAACACATTATTGCAAACCTTAGCTATCCTTGCCATTATAAATAACTTTTATAAATGTATCTAATGTAATTTAAAAGAGACACTGAGATATTGAGCAAGAAGGCTCAGGCTAAATTGTAAAAGGTACCTAATACACTTTGAAATCAAAGACAGTTTGGTATTTACAATGTCTTCCAATTCACAGTTGTGTCCCACCCTGATTAGTTCTAAAATTATGTCCAGGGAAGCGACAAGGTTTTAATTTCAGCTTATATTAAAACTAAATAAATAACATAACTACTATTTTCAGACATGTTTGTTCCCTTTGTTCACTGTGCCAATATATAGCTCAGCTAAGCCTTAGGATTAAAATAAGTGATCCATGTTATTAATTAGCAGATATATAAATCATTCTGTATGATCAAGCCATTCATAATTTCCCTGTCATATATGGGAAAGCGTATGCAGTTGCCAGAATTGTATTACAAGCCTAATGAAAACAAATAGTCCAGAATGCTGAGAAATCAGAGGCTTATTAAAAATAACTTCAGTCATGGATCCAAAAAAGTAATTATCTGCACAGTTTCTATACCTCACAACACCTGAAAATTAGGTAATGTGTAACATATGTCAGATTGTAGGCCCAAACCCAAAGTTCATTGTTGAAGACTGCCCTTGAGGAAAACCATAAATCAGGCAGGATATTAGAAAAGGCAACTGGCTAACGCTGCTCAAGGATCAGGGCAGGCAGAGGTGCTGCTAGTTGGTAAACTTGACAAAGTGCGTGTGAGATGGTGAAAAGCACCTGGTAGAGGTGGCTTCACCACTCATGGCAGAGATTTCATGGTGCGCAAGTATACAAAGAAATGAGCAGGTTTAGAGCAAGGGCTGGGTTATTTTTTTTCCTTTTCTTTATATTAAAGAAAAAGCATTAACTCCAAATAATCTCTTTCTGAAATTCAGCCTTTTGAGATTAAAACAGTTATCCAGGGGTAAATTCATAAAAGAGCTGAAACATTTTAAATTGTTTCAGGGGAACCTTTTTGCAGTCATTCTCTGTGATTCTTCGTTTGAAGCTGGTAACCAGTGATGTTGGAAACGATAGATTGCTTTTCAGGCAAAGATTGAAAGAGAAAATTTTACTCAGCACTCATTAGACCGCATCTGGAGTACTGCATCCTGCTTAGGGCCTTCAGGACAAGAAAGATGTTAACAGACTAGAGCGAGTTCAGCTGAGGGCCACCAGGATGATTGAGGCACTGTGGCAGGTGTCCTGGGAGTGATCACTGAGGGAGCTGGGCTTGTTCAACCTGGAGGATGAGCAGCTCTGGGGAAATCCATAGTAGCTAGTGCCTACAGGGAAGCCACTGAGGAGATGTCACTAGCCTCTTGAGGAAGGAGCATGGCAGGAGGAGGAGAGGCAGTTAGCATAAAGTGAAATAGAGCAGGTTCCCAATTGAGACAGAAAACATTTTTTGCTGCAACAGTCAAGCATTGGACCAGAGGTGCCATGCTCTCTCTGTCATTGGAGGATACAGGGTTGGAGAAAGCCTTGGTAAATGTGGTGTGGATTCAGACTTGGAACTGTTTTGTGTGGGAGGATGTGCTGGGTGGATAATGTCCTAATGTCCTTTCCAGCCCAAAAGGCTCTTTGATCCTAATGAGAGCAGCAGCATAGAAAGAGACAGCAAGTAAGGAGTGAACAAAATTACTAGTATAATTTATGTACCTTGCTAAAACCAAATAGTTGATCTGTTTATTTTACTTGGTAACCAAAAGTACAGAATGACATAATTGATTCTGACCACGACAATCCCCAGGCTGCCACAAAAGATGTAGCTCCACAAAGTTTTGCAGTATTTAATGTCGTAATACCTTGCACTTTTGCAGAACTCCTATCCAGTGATCTCTAACCCTGTACAAACTAAACTAATGAAGACTCAGCACAGTCCTTTGAGGCAAAGGATACATTGCTGCTAATTTCATTTCTGCAAATGCAGCTTGCAGAAAGTTATCTTGCCTGAAGTTGTGCTGGGTTAAACTGTAAATTCTTGTGGGGTCAGGGGAACTGGAAGAGATCAGGTGTACTGAGAGCACAAAATCGTGGTCAGCTCTCCCCTGAGCAGGCATGGAATATATTTCTTTTTCTGCCTACCTTGGAGCAGCAAATACTTGCACCCTGCTTTACTGCTGAATAGTAGCGGATACAAAGCATAGGTCTCTCGGCTTCCTGCCCACTGTCCTTGCAATTGAAAATAACCTCAGCTTATTTCCTACTGATGCTTAATACAGCATGGCCAGTGCTGCAGGGAAAAGGAAGAAATAAGTCTCCTTTTTTTAAGTCACTGAAAGGACTTAAGTTAAAGTACTTAAGACTTAAGTAAGGACTTAGTTTAGTATACAGAATGTTAACATTGGACTGCATTTCCTGGATATGGGCTTTCAACAGCAGTGGAATGTATTTTTCCTTGCCTTAACGAAGTTTGGTCATTATTCAAATGTGGCCTCTATCCACATTTGCTGTATAATGAAGAAATCTACTTCACATATCAGTAGTATATTTATAATCTCTTAATCTGTTAAGGTTATTTTGTTTTCATTAAATTACTGTAGCAACTTTGTACATTATGATAAAATGTTTAACTATTTTGGGAAATCTTTTGGTTGCCTAGATCTGAGAAAAGTGTACCCATTTTCAGACACACACAAAAAGTATTGTGAAAAAAAGCATAAAATATTTATAAAATATCTTATGTTTAGCAATGAAAAACCTTTAGGTTCTTTATTAATATTTGCCTGATAAACACAACAATTTGAAACTCATTTTGTTTGGTTTTCTGGTTAGCCTTAAAGGAAAAGTCAAGGAAAGTTCTATTCCTGATTCATCCTCTGCAAAAGCAGTCAGTGCATCATCACAGGCTTTTCTCTGTTGGCAGGCTCAACCCATTTGTAATCTACCAAAATTAAAAGGAGAACAGCCCCAAGCAGGTGTTCCCCACCGCTCACAGATACAGATCCCTGCAGACAGCCATATGAGTTCACCTATGACAGCACTGAGATTTGGGTTTGGTTTTAGTTTAGTTTTTGCCTTTTAGCAAGTCTGACTTTATTAGGAGGAGGTATCATTAGATGAGCTAATAAGGCTAGAAAAAACAAACAGTTCTCCTGGGTGCACAGTCTGTTCTCAGAGGCCAAGGTTGATGTCAAAGTTAAAGCAGGAAAGTGAAAAGTGACAGACTGAAGAGCTGTTCTTTTTTGATCTTGATTTAAGAAGCACAGAAGACAATACCAGCTTTGGTATTTGCTTTAGATGAGGATGTAGTGCTGTTTGCCTCTCCTCTTGTTCCAAGCGGGAAAAAACATGGAGTGTGTTTTGGCTTAGCTCTTGATCAGAATTGATAATGTGACTTCAGGTCTGGGTGATTCTGAACTTGTTAAAATCATCTGGTGTTCAAATTTCAGCTTTGTCAACTATGAAAATAAAAATGATCTTAATACTTGGCCTGGAAAAAAAGGAAAGATGAACACAGAATCCATTACCTTTATTTTTTTAAGAATAAGACCGACCTTAAACAAGTAACGTGTAGCTGTGTGGATAGAGGGTGAACTGAGCTCCATTTGCTGCTTCTTCTGGTTAACTTCAGGCAGATTGCTTCTCCTGGAGCTGGATCAGCCCTAAGTAGGCACCAATGGAGCGGAAATTCCCTGTTCCACACCTCAAGCTAGCATCCTATTATATTCCACTCTGGCTGGAATATAAAACCTCAAATGAGCAATGTCCGATTTGGCTGTGACTTAACAAAACTTAATTAGAAATGTTCCAGCTAACATTATTCATTGAATAATAATGCTGTGTAACCAAATTGTGAAATTATGAAATGCTTGCTGTGTCCTTAAATTGACAGTGGAAAGGTGAATAAACTCTGTTAATTGCTCTTCAATTTCCCCAGCCAACTTCCATTCCCTAAAAACTGCTAAATCACTCATGCAAGTTTTTTCCTGAGTTTACATCTACCTTTTTAGAACACAGCATGTGTGCTTGCTTATTGCCAGAGTTATTTCTCTAGTCCTCCTTGGGTAGGGAA
>NW_009954313.1:1352282-1363015 GCF_000747805.2 Chaetura pelagica | reverse complement strand
GGGAGGGAAAGAAATCAAACATTTCATACACTTAAAAAATTTCATTTATTTTATAGGTGTGTTGTGATTTGCCTCAATTTACTTTTTTTTTTACATAGAAGGATGTAATCCACTGAAGCAAATGTATCAGCCCTCAAGTCTTATAAAATAGTCTTAAGCCCAGGTAAAACTAAGCTGGAGGTTTATGCGGGTGGGCTGTCCGGAGCCTGTGCTGGTGCAAGGGAGGCAGAAATCTGGGGCTGCCCCAACCAAGAGCTGTAGCTGTGTTCCCATCTCATCCTTTCCTTCCTCTCCCTTCCCTAGTCATTCAGCTTAGCCCCAGGCCCTTGAGAAAATTCTTCCATTCTCAGCACAAGATCATGGTGCGGTACTCTCGCAGGGAACGTTACCATCTGGTGTCAGCAATTCTTGCTGTCCCAACTCTTGGAGCAATTCGTATTTTCCGGACACATGGGTGGTAGGATTTTCTGTGGCTGATTTCTTTTGTCTCTTTAAACATTCATTCTTTATTGCGAGCCTCATGGGCAGCGGGCTCCCCAGCCAAAGCGCGGAAACATGGAGGGGGGGCTTTTCCACTAGTAAACCTTTTACAATAGATGTCTATTATTCAAAATAAGGAAGGCAGTTTTATAAGGCCTGTGAGTGCACATTTCCCAGTCTGCTTCTTCTTAAATTACGAGGAATGCAAAAATAACCAATAGTTTGACCTCTTAAATCTCAAATTGGATAGGCTTACCATTAAAGGACGTTGTAAATGTGTTTCCCATTATTTAGTTCATTTGGGGTGTTCAGCAGTGAGCTTTTGGATGTTTGGGGTGTTTTTTAATTCTTTACAGAAATAACTTGATAACTTTTCTTTCTGGAGTTTGATTAGGTCTTCTGGACCTACAGTAAGAGAAACTGAAGACTTTCTAATGAAGGTTGGGTGGAGTTATAATGTTCTTGCTATAAAACTAATGGGTGTGTATTATGAAGTACGGTATAATGAATATAGTGACCTTCATAAATAAGATCTCTCCATCTTTTATGACTGGAGACAAAGATTATATCAGTGAACTGTCCCAAATTGAGATATTTTTACCAGAGATTGCTTTTTTACCTAGGAAGGAAATAAGTTTTTGTGACATATCTGCGGAGGGTTGGATCTATAAAAATTCTGCCTATTGGTCTGATCTTTCCTCTTTAAATTGATGATAACATTGTGCACCCCTAATGGAAGTCCTGTCTGAGCAATGTAAGATTTATCTTTTTTTATTGCATTCTGTAAAGTTCCTATTTGTCATCCTTGTAATTCTTCTGATTTTTAATTAATTGATTACTTTTAATCTTCTAGTAGTTCTTTATAACTTAGTTTCTTAAGAAGCAGAGGTCCATCCATTGTGGACAATTCAGTAGAGAGGTAATGGAAGTGAAGGCGAATGCTCTGCTTTTACAGTGTTTGTAAAAAGTTTTTTATAAGAGCATTTACAAAATTTTTCTGTCTGACACTGGACTTGTTTGGAAATATTTCCATTGTTTTTATCTCTTAAATATTTTTGTTACTTCTATTTAGGGTTTTCCTGCCTGTAACTGTAATAAATTGCAATTGGAACAGGAAGGAGTTTTACTGGAACAAGAATGTTGTAAATATGTTGTTAAAAGAAAATTCCTGTACTTCATTTCAGATTAATCAGGCTCTATATAAGGGAGAAAAAATGTGTGTCCTGTAAGTCGTATCTGTATTTGGAGTATAAATCAGGAGAATTTAAATGGTTGCATATGGTTACAGCTGTGGTAGACTTGGGTCCTGTGCACCCTATCTGTAGGTAGACAGTGATCCCACTTTGACCACAACCAGCTAGACTGTGTTCCTGCCAAAATTTGAGTATTTGGCTTTGATTAGTTAGATGTGTGCTAAAGCATTTGCAGAGTTAGAACCAGCTGTCATAGTTGTCTGTCTTGCATTTGTGTGTTGGTCAAGAGTACAGCTACGAGGTTGCCAGCTGATGAGTCGCCTCACTCTTCATTGCACCTGTGATATGAAGGAGATGCAGTCAGCAGCTCTTCTGTGAGTGACAGGCTTGGAAGAGATAGGTGGCTTCATCATAGCCATAACTGTGCTTTAAAAATATTTAACTGCTATGGCTTAATTGCTACCCAGTTGGCTAGAAGGGCATTGATGCAAAAGGTGACCTTCTGTTAGCTGATCAGACTCTAGAAGTCCAGGGCATAGGAGTATATGCAAAATCAAGTTACCTTAAGTTTACCTTTATTTTTCAACTGGGGGGCATATAAAGTGGCCTGCTGTCAGGCAGAGGAAATGAAAGGGAGTTGTGATAGACAACTGGAAATGCAGGTGGTTTTACTGCTCTAGTGATGAAACTGTCTTCTGCCTTTGATTCCTTTAAATGGAGCACACAGTACAGCAAACCAGTGCTTGCAAAGGTAAAATGTGTTTCATTAAAATGAGCTTCTAAATGTGTTTCATTAAAATAAGATTTCGAAAAATACTGAGATGATGATGACTAGATTCTCAAAGATAGTTGAGAAAAATGTGCGTAGCATTTTGTGAACAGACATAATGTCATCTGTAATTCCTTGAATATATTGCCTGTAATATGCATTGTCATCCTCTGTTTAAAGTCTTATCAGTAAAGCATATAGAATGAAGTTGTTATCAGTAACATAACATTGTTCTAAAATGGCTTTGTCTGTCAAATAAAAAGTAGGACCAGAAACAGATAGTATTTAACTGTGCAGCTGTTTTTAATGCAGATACACAAGCACAACTCACATAATGAATGTTTCTAAAGTTTTCTTGGGTTGCGTTTAACTTTTTTAAAGTGAACGTATTCATGGAAGTTAAAGAGCAGATAAATCTAAAGGCTCAGGATTCTACTTGAAATAGTTACATGAGTTGAAAGGCTTCTGGTATCTCATGGAGTAGATATTTTCCATATAGTCAGTCTGTGACCAATTCAGTCTAAGATACTAAACAGAGACAAATCTCTGAGTTGCATTAAGGAAAGAGGCAGTCTGTGTGCATAAACAACACCAATAAAGATGTTCTGCTGTTGCAACCTTTACACTGTGTCTTCTCTATGTGTTTTTAGTAACTAAATTTCAGTTTTCTACTTATTAATAATTTTTTGGCCTGTACACCCTAGTTTACTCAGTTTGTTCCCATTGCTTGAAGTACAGCAAAATGCAGAACAAAAAGACAGTCTGTGACCCTAAGAATTTATCATCGTTGCATAAGATAAGGAAAAACTTATGTACACAGTGGAGGAAAGTAATAAAAGAGCATTCGTCTACAGGACAGCAAGTGGTCTCAGCATGCAAGCAACTTAACCCTTGTCAGATTATTTTGGAAGAGCCTTCTGTAAAAGAGGGATACGAGCCTTGTGATATGCATATACTGACATCCTGTGTAAACACCAAGGTTTTGGTGTAGCTTGGTTATTCAGGCAATAAATCTTAGTGGAACAGCTTCTTTGGTCTGTAATAGCTCAGGCAATAAGTAGAACTAGAGTTTGCTGTAAGCTGCTGAGGACAGGATCTGTTGAAACTAATGACACATGGTTAATTAATGCCAGGTCTGCACATTGATTCCCCTTAAGCACAGAAGCCCACAGGTGTGTTTATATTCACATGTATTTATTGTTTAGAAACAATTTTATCTTGGTAGGATCGTTGCCTATGGAAGCTTGGTGACATACCTGTCTCTACCATTTATACCATGCTCCAGAGAAGAAGGAAAGTTATGAGTCTATGTCCTCACCACTGGTTTCCACACTGAAGAAAAACAGTAAGCAGTGGAAAACCAGGTGTGCATAGGTTCTTAAAAAAAAAAAAAAAATCAGATTTCATTAGGGTATTGGCTAAATACCTACAAATATGTTTCTTTTTAAAAAAAAATAATAAATAAATAAATTCCTGTTGCAGCCTGAGCAGATAATTTCTGATAATATCCCTGGTGACCTGGGAAGCTTCTTTGTGAATGGAAATTACAGGAGTGGGTGAATGACCTATTATATTACCTGTCTTTGCTTTTGATAACAGATGCTAATGCACAGCATCTTGGTGGATAACAGGAGGTGTAATACACTTTTGCCTCCCAAAGTGATTTCAGCCAAATGTCTGTCATTATCAATACAGCTGTCAGGCTGATCCTTGTGAATAAGAGCTAATGGTGGGTGTTCATTTACTTTATGGAACTTGTGGGGGTTTTATTGCTGTTTTTTAAAATAAACTACTCAATAACTCCCTTTATAGCCAAGCAGCACATTAGTGCATAGAGTAATAGTGCAGTCAAATCTTTCTAAGAGGCAGAGGAAAACAGTACTTCTTTTTTCTCAGAACTAAGCAGCATCCACTAATCACAGTGATATATGTCAGGTTCATACGTTCTCCCAGGGAGAGAAGCAAGGGAATAATAACAGATGCTAGGCTGGGTATCGGTCCCTTGTGATAATAAACACAACACTGAAGGTTTCAAGTGGGGAAGGCCTAAATGCAGAAAGTGTTGGAAGATCTGGTTGAAGATTAGTCTTAAACCTCACGTGGGGAAAAGGGAGGTGGGCTTTTTTCCATAAATCATCCAGATACTTAATATGATATCAAACATGAACCTTAACATGTGTCATATAATCTGGTTTAATACACACGGGTCTTATTAAAATAGTGTGAGCCAAGGACTGTGCTCATTTGCACAAGTTTGAGCAAGTCCTTTGCAAGGCAGAAAATGTACCTAAGTTTAGAGTGCTTGGTATGTTCTTAGCAATTCTAGTAGTTTTCCTCATTAAGGGGCTGATCCGGTGCCCATTGGTGTATTTGGAAAGATTCCTATTGCTTTGCAAAGGGACATCATCCCCTGACACACGAGTGGTTATCTGAGGTGTGCTGATTAGGCAAAGAGAAGCATTGCTGGTGCAAGACTGACCTGAGTCCAAAACCAGAGCGACTTTGGACTGGGGTATAAAGCTTGATGCTGCAAGCCCCTCATTTTTAGTTTTGACTTGTTGGACTTTTGTTTTGTTTTTTTGAAGGTTTTTTTGTTACAACTAGTACTTCTTAGTGGGTTGACTATTTTAGGCCAGATGTGAAGTCGTTGGTTCTGCGCATGGAGAACTTGTTCATGTTTGGAGTCAGCACACCAGTTATGTTGGAGCTTTGTGACTGGTATCAAAAATCGTCAGGTTGAGGAGACCACTACCAAAGGAATGAGGCTCCCTCTACCGGGATTATCTGTCTTCCTTCTCCCATTTGTGCACTCAGTGTCCCCCTTCTCTCTATCTAGTGAGGATATATCTAGCTGTAGCCCTGGTACAGGCTCTGTTCATCAGTACATTGTTAGTCACCACTGAAAGTGCACTCAAAATATACCAGTAATTACAGTGTGCTTAATAGGAAGACAGAAGAATGAAAACGGACAACCAAAGCAAGTAAAGGAGGCAGGCTGATTTCTTGAAAGACAAGGCAGCACCAAAGTATGATTTGAACCATCAGCTAACAGGCAAGTCTTTAAAAAACAACCAGAGTAACTAAATCTAAGTATATGAGGAGTGTCCATTCTTACCTAACTGAATTGGTTTCACTGCAGTAATTTTAGTATCATTATCCATGATTTATATGGTGTGAGTTAGATCATACTCTAGTCCATTGTGAGGTGTGGTGTTTGGTGGTTGTTTTTTTCCAGTTAAATAATTCAAAAGTATATTTGGGAAGCTAAACAGATAGGTATGCAAAAGTATGTGAGAAAAACTTCAGAGGCTGAATGAAAGGGGAGGATTCAATCTGCAAAATATTTTGAGGCACAAACTGCATGTAAAATATTTGTGAAGATAAATCAGTTCATAAAATAGTATCTGTAACAGCTTAAAAATGAAGTCAAGGAATACAGGCACTGCAGGAATCCCTGCAGGAAGGGAATTGCTAGTTGCAGTTTAATTTGGAAATTTTCAAGCTGCCCTCCTTCAGTCTAAGGAAAGAAATAAACTTTTTATACTCTGACATTTTACAGAATTCCTACAGGAATGCTCATTTAAACAAACAAACAAAAAAGGATGATGATTCTGGCACACTAGGAATGTCTTAATCTGACCTGTGAGGAAAGATTCCTGAAGAAAGCTGGAAATGACGAAGATCTTCATTTAAATGCAGGAAAGTTCTGAACTTCTGTGACCGAGGCACAGGGAAATCAACACTTTTAAAAACCATTTCTGTGTTAAAAACATGGATGATTTATTGCCATTGTTAGAAAGGAAACTTTAATCTTCTGGGATACCACATCAGTATTTCTGATTAATCAAAACAAATACATAAAAAGTATTTTTTTAGCTGTTTAATATACTTGATAAACTCTTTTTCCTGTTTAAAGCTCAGGTTTTTTTTTTAGTTCTTGCATCTTGAAAGTATTTCAATCCTTTGTTCATATTTTTTCTGACACTGAGAATGCTGTGTTTCCTAAGTGTTAATCACAGTGAATATTTTTTCTTGTGGTGGGATATAATCCAACACTTAACCAAATGAAGGAGTACAACTGTGCTGAATTTAGCTCCAATTGAATCAGCCTCAAGGTGTTGCAAAACTAGACCTTCAGCAAACCATTCACAGTGACTTTGGGAGAAAAAGAAGAGCTGTATGCTATCTCTCCTTAGGCAGAACAGTTTTCTTTACTCCATGAAAAGTGACTTTAATGGGACTTTCCCTAAAGCAAGGTATTAACACCTAGTATTGCAGGGAGCCTAACAAAGATCATGCATGTGGGAATTGTGGGGTAATAACTTACTGGGGCTCAAAAAGGCCCAAATGGTAGCATTTGAGTAGATGTAATTTTACATAGTTTCTAATTTTACAGATTCTAAGTAGGAGAGACTATTCATACAGTAGATTTACCTTTGAAGCAACACGATTTAAAAGAAATATAGGATACATAGATTCTTCTGTTGATGAAGAAATATGGCAGGTGACTTTTTTCTTAGCACTACAACTTTTTCATTCACATAGTGTGCTGCCTGCTCTCTTTTTCTGTCTGCATTTTTCATACTCTTTCCAAAAGATGAACAATCTTGTCCTCTTTAATTCCTTCTGAAATACTCTATTCAACATTAGCATCTGTAACTTACCCTCTGAATCAGTTTACCTGAATGGCTTTGCAGGTAAGTTTTTTTGAGGGGTGGGATGTGTGCCTGCTTTTTTTTTGTTTAGAGACTTAAATTTTCTGAAAACACTTAATGTTTTTCCTTATCTGAAAGCAAAGCAATCATAAGCAGCAAGGCCAATGTAAGAACTTTGGTGAAAGAAAATAGAAAACTTTAGGAAAAGTAAAGTGAAAAGTAGATTGAGAAGTTATAAGAATATTTAAAACTTGCATAGAAGTTCTTTCTTTTAAATAGAGGATATTGTAGTACATGTTATTTCCAATACCTCTAATTTCAGTTCTGGGACATGTTTTCACTATTGGGAGAGGTGTTAAGACTCTTTTATTAGTTATTGTCCTTATTATATGAAGCTCTGACAAACGGACAAAATCTTGTGTAGTGAAGATTATATATGAATATGAACTTATATGGTAGCTCAAAGTTGTAATTTATGCTTATGTTTTGGGGTTTTTTTTGCTTCTGTTCTGCAGTTAAACAGGAAAAGATGGTGTTGAGGGTATTCTGTGTTATGGTGGCTGTTACAAAACATCAAACCTTGCAAATTTCATTTCATCACATGAGAAAAATCCACAGCAGTGATAGCTTGCTTGTAAAAAGTCTGTTCAGATACTGGCTTTGGATTCTTCTTTCATGCTGATTGGGTACCAAGGAAACTTTTTTTTTTTTTTTTTTAGTAAAAACATCTGAAGAAACAGATCTACTGTTTTTATTTTTACACCCCTAAAACCGGTTTCATTGGTAACAGTTTAGCTTATCTGGATTAATTACATTGGAATAGTAAAACAATAGATATTATTGATTGAGGGAGAGAAAACCTCTATATAGTAAAAGTACATGTTGGTGTCATTTGACCTGACAGTTATGGTTATTGTTACAGACTACCTTGCAGAGGAGTTAGATTTGTGTAGAAATTCCATATTTTCCTGTTTGTGCAAATGGGCAATTCTAAAAATATACCTAATTCCTTGTATTTTGAAGTGGGTAATTATGTGCTGAATATAATGGCCATGCTTAGTTGCAGTAAACCTATGTACTTCATATTGAAATAGCTCATTGAAAATGTGATTTGTTGAAAAGATTTTAACAAGTTTACATATGTGTTTACGTATGTGTTTTCAGTAAGTTACCACCTTAAACAAGCTATTATGAAACTTGATGAAATAGCAGAGTACACAGTCCAATTTTAAAGCTGTCATTATCATGAGTGTAAAGACTTCCTGTTTATAAACCCACACAATTACCTGTTTGTATTCATTTCACAACAATGTCGATTCAAATATAAAACTTTCAGACCTCACAATCCTTAGGCAAAATTTCCTCAGTTAAGAAAACATTGGCTACAAAATATACCAAATGCAAACAAAAAAATGTGGGATTGTTTTAGTGTAGATTTTTATTGCTTGCTTTTTCTAGTCAATGTAGATAGATGTGTATTCTCAGACATTCTTAAATCTACATCTTCCTTAAAGCACATTTCCATGGATATATTAGAACTGTTAATATACTTTTTTTTTTAATGTATAAAAAGTGCTACAAACACACAATCATACAAAGAGAATCATGCACAGTTTGAAGAGTCATATTGTAGTAGCCATTCAAAAAATGTAGGTCCTTTTGGAGAAAACTGAGTACAGAATTTACTAAAGATAAAAGGAAGTTACTCTGGAAGTATAAGTTAAAGGAAGGGGGAGCAGAGGAATTGCTACTTGTGATTTTTTTTGTTCTTAATTTGTATTCAGAGTGTTAAAATATTTATTAAGCGTAAATCTAACAGAGAAATTTTATAGCAGAGTAGTAATCTATTTAATTTTGTAAAATAGTGCTTCTTACTAATGCTGAAATTAAGGCATCTTATTATTGACTTCATAAAATCCTGCATATGGCTTTTTTAACTGAGATAATACATGCTAAATGCAACTTTAAATAATTTGGTTTAAATTCTTTGATACGTAATCAAGATTTCCCCCCATAATTATGAAAAATTCTCTTCTTGTATATGATGAAATGTTTGCTATTTAGAGAGATTTAGATTTGTTACTTATACGCTACATGTTTTTCCTGAACAGTTTGTCTAAATTATGTTAGATGAGGTTTTATATTTTCAACGGGGTAAGCCATGGCATGCATGTATCATGAGTTCAGTAAAGTTAGCAGTTATTTTTTTGGGTTCAAAATTGTTTAGCAAGAGCACTGGAGAATGTTGAAATAAGGCACAACTTTACTGTGAATGTCAGCAGCTAAAGTCTTTATCACAGAAATCCATTGCATGCTTTTAAAAACACTGCTTCAGTCTCTTTTCCCACTTCAGCAACAATTTTAAACCTGTTTCTAATCCTAAACTGAACCTCTGTGGATGACTCATCATTGATGGAATTTTTATTTTGCTTAAAATTATCATGTTGGGGGAATATTGTCAAAGTACACGAGCTTAAACTGTGACCTATGGTTTATGTCCCAGTATTACTACATTCGCTTGAGGCATTTATAGTTGAGGACTAGAAAGGCCTCAACTGAGGGGAAAAAACATTCCTATGCTAATTTGGACAAATAGCATATCCATTTTCCTGCTTCTCTTAATTAGCTTCCCAAATTGTGGTCAATGGCACTTAACCTCTTTCAAACTTTTTTTTCTAGTAACTCTCTAATTAGAAAATGCAGCATTTAATCTGTTTGGCTTCTGGATGAAGACTCAGATACAAGCTCTGCAGGCAGGACTGTGTTATCAGACCTTCCTTTATATGCCTTAATTTGAAGCACAAATGAGGCTTTGCATAATTATCCATTGGCGTATATAAAGAGCTCACAGCACAGAGCACTAAAATACTCTTTTATCTAAACTTGGTATTTTGCCTGTAGTTGCTTCTGCGTTGGAGGCATTCATGAATTTGGAACAAAAAGTTGCTTCAGGATTTGTTCCAAACAGATAGCAGATTATAATGTTGCTTTAAAAAAACAAAAACATTTATAACATAGTTGCCAAGTTTGAGAAAGAACCCAGTTAAACCTATTTAAGTCCTCTCTCATATATCATTAGAGATTTCCCATTCAAAATCTCTCCATTAATGTTATTTATGGATCATTCAAAGTAATATTATTTTATGTTTGGGGGAAATAAAACTTTGGGGATTAAATATTTTACTTGTCAGTGTTCATTCCAGTAAATGTATTTTCCCCTAGCTAAATCCTAGAGTTCTTAACATAATAGCTTGCACTTGTACATACTTGTATCTGTGACCCTGATCTCTCTTTTCTCATCAAAAATGAAATATTTATATTTCACAAGTGGGTCAGCCAGCCAACCTTTGCTATGTTGTCCCACCAGTTCTATTTCAGTTTTGCTGTAACCTGAAGCTGACATTTTGTAGTAAAATCAAGAACACAGCTATGGAGAACTGAGTCCTGCTACCAGACTGCTGGCTCTGACTTCATGAAAGCAGAGATAAATTTGGTTCAGTTATGTGCCACTCACTCTTGACCAAAACCTGTTAGAGCACACTTTTACCCATTTTCCTGGGCTTCACATATTTTTAGAGTAATGGTGGCTGACCCAACTCCAGCAGTCATCACCCAGCTCAGTGCTTTTGTAGGGAA
>NW_009954313.1:1349611-1352214 GCF_000747805.2 Chaetura pelagica | reverse complement strand
GGAAAATCAGTTCCTCCAGCTCTGGCCCTCTGTTACCAGCACCTCTGCTAAGGAGTGAATGACAGTTTTTGTTATGGTTTATGTCTGTGGTGTATAATGGCTTTATATTTCTGCCAGAGACTTCCTGAACAGAAATACAGGTGCTGGTGGTACATGGGACATGAACACCAGCTTTTGTGTATCTAATGTATGGGAGAGTTTTTCTGTATGCATGATACAGCCTTTGTACATATAAATAATGCCTACAAGGTGGTTCTAATGAGTCCAACAAATGAGTCCAGGACTGAGTCTGTTGCACACTGTGTTGGGTTGATTTTGGTGTTCTGAGGAAGGTTAGCACAGCTGGTGTTTGCTGCACTGCATTGCAGATTACCCATGTGTGAGCCACAGTGCTGCTCTCTACGTGAGCAGTAGTGACTTCTTTAGGGCTGAGTCTTGACAACCAAGACCCTTATGTGGAGAGAGAAGACAGGCTGTTCTCCACGCCCAGTCAACCAACAATGTGCCTCTAGTTTCAAGTGCTTTTGTTGGTCCATTCTGTAGTACTACATATTTATCAAATAACAAGTAATGCATGGGTCAGAAAAACATTTCCAAGCTGCATGTGTCAGCAGAAGAGAATTTCTTGCTGATACCCATGATTAATCATACAATGCAAAGGACCTATGTGCAAAACCTAACCAGTTGTGGTTTGCTTCATTGATGTGGAGTGGATCTGTGACAGTGCATAGTGCAGAAACAGAGTAATATAAATTCTAGATTAAATTTATTTTGTGCAGGTTCCTGGGAGGAAAAACCATACTTGAGCTGGATAGGGATCTTTCATCTGTTATGTTACTATATATAAGATTTTTTTTTTCCCCTCTTTGCATACTGTGAATGTATTTTGCATCATGACATAAAAAATTCGTGTTGCTGTGGAAACACAATAATGTTATTTTCGTTGTCCCAGGAAACACAGAAACAACACCTGACAGCAGCTGTCATACCAGTTTGGATGGATGATTGTTTTCTCTTATGTCCAACAAAATCTTCCATTCCCTACCGTGCCTGAAATAGCAGAGGTTCTTGTGACTGGTATCATTATCGTTAAGATCCATTCACACAAAATGAGACAGACACTCCATGCATGAAAATATTTGGTCTCTGTAGCCAGGGGAGTTCAGTCCAGCAAGTCACCTTTACCCTTGCTTAACATCAAACCTGTAAGAAGTCCCACTGAAATCAATGAGGCTGCTCACGTGCTGAAAGTTAACTACATACAGACGTGCTTTGCTGGGCTGATGCCAAACTAAAAGTAAATGACCGGCCCGTGGTTCAGAATGAGTGTTTGAGGACTCAAGAGAGTTTGTGACCATTGATTTTGGTTTTAAAACAGGAGAAGATGTATCAGCGGTCTGTGAGTTTCCATGTTTCCAGCAATTCAGTTGTGAAGGAAGGTTTTCTCATTTGGGAGAAAAAAAGAGTGAGAGAGAGAGAAGGTGAGGGGCAGTTGTACACAGGGGAACTGCCTTATACCATGGGAATATGTGTGTGTGTTTGTGGGGTTGCTGTGGCAGTTTTCTGGGAGATCCAGCAAATGTTTAGCTTTGCCTCTGCTGTGGAAAGGGAAGCAGTAGGCTAACATTGTTATTACATTATTTCATTATCAATGAAGTCCCGTGTGTAATTTCTAGCTGTTTGACCACATGTAAAGTTATAGACAGAGCTTTGATTTTTGTCCCCTGTGTCTCCACAGAATCCCATGGCTGAATAATTAACTTTATTTTATAAAGAAGCAAAGATTACATTTATAATATTACATGCAAATGTCAAGTGTGTAAAGATAGCTTCTCAGTAAAATCAGGTACACGCTCTGTCACATAAGGTTAGGAAAAAAGTTCCTTTACTTAGTCCCTGGATTTGTGTCTTACACATTCATGCTCATATGTTCATATATACTTACTCATGTTCGTTCTCTTATGACCATATTTCAATGCCTGTGGCAAAAAAAGCAACCAAAGAAACAAAACCCAAAACCAACCAGACAAAACCAAGCATTTCAGCATCTAAGAATATCTTTGGTCTATATTTATATATGGAAAAAGGTTCCTGGAAGAAAAAGTCAACAGGTTAAAGTGTGAGTCCAGTATAATGATACATTTTGACTGCCTATAGATTGCTTAGTGCTGAAAGAAAAAACATTCTGGAATCCTGCTGGCCTCTGACCCCAGTTACTCCCAGTTACTGGCTCCATATAGTTCTGTCAGGAAGAATAACTGCTCTTTATTCTGTGCTAAGCTTTGCAATTTACCTAAAGTTCAGTGTGTGTGAGATACAAGCAGGCAGGGAGGGAGAAGAAGTGGAGAGGCTGGACTTGTAGTTCAATACATGGTTTCTTTTTCTTTCTGGGCATCACTTCCCTTATTATTGCTTTCTTTCTTCACAACCACTTTCATTTCTTGCTCACTCTAATATGAGCTGTGTGTGAATCAGAAGATGGGCTATGCAGTAGTGCAAGTGTGATTCTTGGAAAAAATGGTAAATGTCTCTGAGAATATATATATTTTTTTTTAAATTATGTTCAGTGTAGCCTTCACTCAGGTAAACGGGCTGGTAGGGAA
>NW_009954313.1:1339054-1349487 GCF_000747805.2 Chaetura pelagica | reverse complement strand
GGAAAGAAGGAGAAAACAGAGGAAGCAGTTAAGAAAACCTATAATTATTACATGCTGTATCTGGTGGAGGAAGGGATTAGTTGTCTAATTCTTCAGAGATAGCCTGGGTGTGGCAGACACTTCTGGCTTTCTTCTCAGTGGACGTGGAGTTGGGTGTCAATAGCACGCGGAGCAGCACATCTGCATTTTCTGGCCTGGGATAGTTTATTTCATTACTGCATCCAGGAGTAGAGAGAGAGTGAATCTACTCCTTAGGGGAGGAAATCCAATGAAATGCTTGTGCCAGAGTTCTTCTGTGCTTGGTGCACGTGCTATGTAATGCTCAAACAGTATATATGAGAGCTGACCGAAGTTCTCTTCTGTGTTAAATTAATTTATGTAGGTTTCCTCAATAATGTGTTTTAATTTTATGGTGTGAGAGTGAGAAAGTAATCTTCAGAGGAAATCAAAGACATGCAGTAAAACCTGATGATCTGTGTGATGCTGTTCTACCTCTGTGGTGGTGCAAAGGGCATTCCAAGGACATGAGGGAGGGGCTGCCAAGCTTCAGTGCCGGTGCTTCCTGCAGAGCTGTGGGAGCTGCCAGGGGGGATGATTCAGACCACCTGAATTAAGGTTTTAGCTTCCCCCTAGGACTTTCAGGAGCCCAGCTTCCAAATGTAAGCACTTGGTTTAGATGCTTTGTAGGAAGTATCTATTCCTCTGATATTTCTGAGCTGAAGGTTTGTGTCTGAAACTGGTGGATCTACACATGGTGTAAATCAGTGTAGCTCGGTATCAGGTTTGATTCTGGATGACATTTCCTAGCGTGGACAGAGTAGTTTACCACCATGGCTAAATTTATTATTGGGCTTATGATGCATAGATGTAAGCAGAAATCCTGACAGCACTGAAGCTAAAGGCAAAATTATTTGGCTCCAGCCTATGCTTCAGTTGCACAAAGATTAATTTAATATCCTGTTAACTTCAAGGGTCTTGGGGGCACACATCTCTCGAGAGCATTTACTCCCTCTTTCTTGCTGACCTTCCTCAGTAACTTCTTTCTGATTTGTTTTCTCTCTTTCATAGCTTAACATCTCTCCTCTGCTGTCCCACAAGATTCCTAGCACTTTCAATTTATCAAGGACCAAAGAGCTCTCTTTGTGTCATTTAAACTTCTCCTTAAAACAACCTTCTTCTGTACAGAACTGTCCTAGTAAGATTGTTTTCATCTGTATTCTCTTACCTCTTTGGAGGTTTTACAGATTTATCTAGTGAGTAAAATTTGACAGTAGTTTAGATTTTAGCGTCCTGACTCATGTCTTGAATCTTGCACATTGGTGAAATACATCGTTTCTTTCTGTATATGTATATGAGTATATATGAACTACATAAATATATAGTTACATTTCTCTACTCCTTGTATTTCTTGATTTTCCATAAAAGCAACCCCCATTGCTGAATCATGATGAAAATGAACACAGTCTTTAAAGAAGTAGTATCCTAAGAATGGATTGAAAGAAATATAGGTCCCTATTAATGAGGTGAGATTAAAATACACAAGGTTTCAGTGATCCAGAAAGTATGATATATCTGTACCCTACAGATTTTGAGGTGCTGTAACACAGAAAAGTGTAAACAAGAACAAGGAAGCAAAGCTAAAAAAAGAAACATCTTGGGTAAACTGCCTCATGGGAAATGTCATTGATTCTATTTGTAGAAACGAGTAAAAGCACCCTACTCTATTTAAATGTATACCAAGGAAAACTGTGGAAACAAGTGAGAGATTAGCTGACTTGGAAACATCTTACCACAAAATTGAATTGTCCTTACAGGTGTTGTCTATTTCTTTGAATAAGCAATAATGTAATAGTGTCTTTTTTCCAACATCAATGCTTCAAATTAGCATTTTGTGGAACTTAAGCACTGGTTGGTCTTGTCCTTGCAGTTCATAAATAAGATCTTTCTTCATCCATAAGTTTGTTTCAGCAAACTAATTCTCTCAAGATTGTTAAGAATGGGGAAATAACAGCCATGGAGATGCCATTGAAGAGTCAGTTTACTCATTCCTGATACTTTCCTCTTTATGCTGTGATACCTTCTCTTTCCTGCTTCTGCATAATTCCTTTACCCGTCTTTCATCAACCCATTTGGGTTAGAGCCTAATCCTTTATGATAAAGCTAAAAAGGAGACACTTGCTTATAACATACGGCAGAAGATACATGATCTGTAACACCATTCATTGTTGGTCATGCAAACAAATATTTCTAGTCTGTAAATTGGTCTTCCCTACAGTTATTAGAGAAGCATCTGTTTCCATTTTCTCGTTTTCACTGAATTTTTTTGTAATGTTGATGATGATCACAATTAATGAGTAACAGAACTTGATTAGGTTTTATACTAATGGAATACAACCAGACAATGTAGATCATGGACCTAATTCTCACTGGCACTTGTTGAGGACTGGGTTTTGTTATTATGAAAAAGAAGGTGGATGGATTTGCAAGTTAAGAGAGCCTAAAACTTTTCTGGATATTTATTAAAATGTATCTAGTTTGAATAGTCTATAGTTTAACACAATTTATTAAACTATAGCATTTTATATGTAATTGATATAGTCTAAAGATGAGCACAATTCAGACCAAAATGCAGATCTGTAGTAAAATTTAATAACAGTAAACAAAGGGACAAGTTAAAATGAAGGGAAACATGATTTGCACACATAAAAGTGTAGTGTTATAACCAGTGATCTGAGAATATGAGGACACCTTAGGAAACTGATGTTGCCAAAAGAAAATTTAAGTAAAACAATATACTTCAGTGTCTCAAGCATGAGACTGACAGGAAAGCTGCAGATTGTCCTCAGGTTTTCTCTGGCTGTCTCTGTCTTCTTACAAGCTGTTTTTGTCTTCTGTCCTTCCCAGAAATTGGGAGATAGTAAACAAAGTATTATCTCACTCAAGGGAGAAGCAGCCTGAAATGATCTAGAATGAGGAAGAGGGGAGTCTGAATGAATTAGCAGTGATGAGCTGAAGGCACAGTACTTGCAGATGAGTTTAACAGTTGAGCTACTTAACGGCATAGATGTGTATTCATAGCAATGCAGCCAGAAGCATGATCACCTAGGGATTTAATGGGTTTTTACTCCTAGGAGTTTGCACTGACAATAGGTTGCTCTGATCAAGTATTTGGCTTGCAGGTGATACAGTCACGGGTAACTCATTAGAGTACAATGACCAGAACTGCTAATTGGAGAGAAAGTTCACAATATAGCAAAGTGCAGTAAGGCACAGCTCTACCATCCTCCCATCTCAGGGTACTCCATGCTTTGTGGCACCTTGCTGGGTTCCAGCTAATAGCCAGGAAACATCTATTAGCTTATCATTATAACTAAAATTAATATGGAATGAGAATAAGTAATACACTGTGGGACTCATTATTTGTCTTCCAGATGTACAGGGTGAAGAAAGTATGGGAGTTACCATTTAGCTTATAATACTCGTATTCTGATGGCCACAGTCCAGATCCTGACTAATGGTTTTGAAATGCTGAAGATAGAAGTTAAACAGGCATCTAGATCCTGGACTCCACCAGGGAACCCCTGATTAGTGCATAGAGGGTGAAAAGCAAGGGAAGCACTGAAACTGGAAACCTGGCCAAGAGTATAAAACCCACAGGGCTTGTGGTTATTGCAGGTACTAACACAGGGATGGTGTCCATGGGAGGGTAAAAAAGTCTGTTCAGGGAAGGACAGGTCAAGAAACCAGAAGACTGAGGAGGCAGATGGAGGGTTCTAGCATAAGAAGTTTTGCTGCATGTTTCGGTCATGGCTTAGGGAAGGGACAGTGACTGAGTAATGGATCTGCACAGAAACTTGCCCATACAGGTGCCTCGGTCACAGCTGTGTAGGACCATGCAGGAGGATGATGGTTGGTGCAAATGGAAGCCCTGAAAAGCCGTAATGGGTAAGAACATTACAAAATCTGGTGAACACTGCTGGGAGTTTGTTTTATAGCTTTACTGAAGGCAGTTTTCCAGGTTTCCAGAATGCTGTGCTCTTCTCATACTGTCTAATTTTTTTCATTACAGGTCTTTATTTTTTTAACTTACAAACTGAATGTAAACCAGAAATTTTCCCAAGAATCTGGCAAACTCGGTGACGTTGGCACAAAAGCTCTGGGACATTATAGTGATCTTTGACTTCACCCCTTTGCTCTTAAAAGATAGGTTGTTTTTAAGTTTCTGTAGTAGAAATATATGCTGATGAGCATATCCCTGGCACAGCTGAGATCATCTGAGGTGTTGCTATTATCTGCATCTTAGTGCAATTACTCAGTGTAAAAGCAACGTTGAGTAACAACATGCAGGAGTTTGGGACAAATTGAAGTCTGGGTCGTACTCTATTTTTTAGGTTTGTAAGAAACCAAATACTGTAGTTTTACTAGCTGAATAGTAAGGAGAAATTAAAAGGGAGAAGGTAGAAAACATCAGAAATGTAAGCATTTTATTAGGCCACGAGTGAAGAATTATAGCCTGTGCTCGGAGTACAGAACGCTCTTCCATTCTGGTCAAATAACTAGGGGTATGAATTTTCTACATGGTGAGACCATGGTACTTTCTGTCACAGTTCAGCTTGAGAAAATGTCTCATCACTGTCAAAAGTCCTAGGAGAAGAAGTTTCCTTGCTTTTCTTCTTGCAGAGCCTTTGCTGATTTTATTATTTATGAGAGACCAACCAAAGCCAGGCACTACAAATGGTAAAGTAAGAGACCATCTCCCTGTCTTGAGGTAACAGTATATAAACAGACAAAATGGGAAGGGAAGAGAGAGGAGTTGTTCATAGCTATCAATGTTGTGATGATAAATTACATGTTAATTCTCCTTGTTGGCAGGGGAATGTTATCCAGGGATTAGAAAGACAAGAAAAATGAGAGATTTGTGGGAAACAATAGGGCAGAAGAGGAAGATAAGAATGGCAGAGCAGAGGTGAAGGGACTGAAATGTATGTGGAACAAGCTTGGATCAAGCAGCCAGTTATCAAGGGCAGTTTAAGACCAGCCCAAATTAAGAAAATATTTTTGGTATTAGCAGTCCCTGGTTTAATTTTCCTACAGCTTCTCTGCTGACTTCAGTGCCTGGTTGTTGCCTCCTTGTAGTTTCTCTTGCAAAGCTCACATGGTTTGAATCAGAGACCACTTCTGTGGGGGTCACATTGCCTGTGAGAGTGGGTTGGCAGGTCCCTGGCTGCAGGGCAGGGGAAAAGGCTTGGCAGTGGGACCCCCACCTTCTCCTTTCTTCCAGGCTGAACTGGGGGAAGCTGTTCTCACAGCTTGAGTGAGAAAGCTCAAGGCTTTTAAGGTTACAGAAGTAACTTGCACTCAAGTAAAAAGTGTGGTGTGATGTTCAGGATTTATATATATATATATATTTGTATTTATACAAAAGTAAAAGGACTCATTTTATATCTGGTGCATTAGAAGTTTATAAATTGGATTAAATTCAAATTGCAATTCTGAAAGTATGTCTGGTACCCAGCCTTATGACAGGTGCCAGTGCTGTCACAGCAATATAATAATTACAGCAGTCAGAAGACTTTACTTAATGAAAATTCTTGAAAAGTTCAACACAAAAGCCGGGAAAAATGTTTTAAAAGTCATCACCTCTGAAAATGTCACTCCTTTCGTCATCATTACACATCTCAGTCAAATGGCAAATCAAAAGTGCCCCCCATTTCAGGACTGGCAGCTTAGGGCTTTTGAAAGCATCTTCCTAAGTTAAGTGTCTTCTCTGCCAAGCACTTAACCTGTAGAAAGGAACACTGGGAGGTTTGCTTATTTTCCTAAAATCGTAAATTCAGTTAAATCATTATAGATATTTTAATGTGGTCTCATTTAGAGGCAAAAAGATTAGCTCAACCCAACACACATACAGGAAAGAATACAGTAGATTTTTAAATTAAGTTCAAAATACGCATATTAGATTATTGTCTTTTTAGATTCTGGCTAAGAACATGCCTTTCTTCATCCTGTGCATTGCTTAATATATTCCAAGAACTTTTTAATATATTCTGTTAAAAAGCTGTCTTTCCATTCACTCCCTTCTCCAGTCAAAACTTATTCCAAAATATTATTTCACAATTTGTGCCAATAAATACAGATTTTCGAAATTTGTCTTTGGTTTTCCTAGCTCAGGTGCACTTGAAAAGCAATGAAAAGGACTCTAGGGGGAGAAAATGATACTAATATAAATATACTTTTTTGTTAGAAATACAATGTTAGTGTTTGAAATTTTTCAAAAACAGTTGAAGATTGTTTAAATTCTATAGAAGCATGGTCCTTAAGACCTTTTTTTGAAAAAGGGAAAATGGTTTTTAGGTTTTTCAGTGGAAAGAGTATGTAGGGGATACTGAAACCAAATTAATGCTTTGTTTCAGCCTTCTTGTGTCTAGTATAATTTGCATCTTAGTGAAATGATGAGAACTCTTACTTGATATCTGTCAGTTAAAGTGGGATAAGTTTCAGAAAGCAGACTTCGTTGCAGCTTCACTGCTCTTAAAACCTGAAAGAGTGATATAAGCAGATATATGATGGTACAGCTGAATAAGAAACAAATGAAATGTTATTTTTTACATGCTATTTTTATGTCAAAAACAGGGTGAATTACCTCCGGTTTTTAAATTAACAGTAGATTTTGTCCCTCTTTTTATTTTCAGAGCTTTTAGGCTTGTTTTGAAGACAGTGGAAGTAGAAGACATACAGCTTGGCTGCAAAGAGGAAGGGATGCTTCCAGGTATGCTCTATTAGGAGTAATTGATCTCGCATTCCCCTGACACATTGACTTCTGCTACGTGCCAAAAAAAGGGCAAGTTTTGTAAACTCAGGAATAGGCAAAGGATAGTGTGTAAGAGCTTGTCTCCTGTTACTGTCCAAGCATAGCCAGGTCCACCATTTGTCCCAGAGCTGCAGACTCAGTCTGTAAATACCAGCAAACAAAAGCTCATGCCCAGATGCAGTCTGACTTCCTAGGAAATAGCTGAAAGGCACTTTCACCCCAGCAGTGACCTTCCCAGTTCATGAGTCAAAACACTGCTTCCCTTTCCAGTGCAAAATCAACCAAACAGCAGAGAAAAAAACTGTCCTCAGGCAAAATAAGTTTCCAAAAACTAAAAAAAAACTATTTCAAGGAAAAAGATCCAAGAAACTTACCCTGAGCAGAAATCCTGCCACTTCAGGGGAAGGAGTGATGTGATAGTTTGGTGAGACTTCTCTGGTCTGAATGGCTTGGTATTGGCTGGTAAAGGAAAGACTGCCAGCTTTAGGAAGGAGGAAGGGAAGAAAGAGGAAAGTTCTACTTTGAAGAAAAAAGGTCAACAGTGATAAACAAAATATGTTCCCATCTCCAACTCACCTTTTTAAAGACTGGCATAATTTTATGGTCAAAAGCTCGACAATGTTCACTTAATTTATGGTGGCAAGTACTGGTTTCCTTTAGATCTCATTAGATTTCATATAATGTAATGAGTTCCTGTATTACAAAAATAATTTTGACTTTTTTTCTTTTTCCTCAGCTGGTAGATGAATGGCTCTTAATAACCACATCGATCAGCCTGGTATGCAGGGCATCAAACAGATGTCATGGCATTGGTCAGCAGGGCCTGATGTGCCCAACCTCCGTGGGTTTGTGCAGAGTCATACCCATACAGGTCTGTCAGTGTCAGAGTTGTCACTTTGTCTGAGCAGGGAGGCACAGGTGAGTAACCTCTTCTACATGTGGCAGGTGCTTGCTCTTCTCACTCCAGGAGAAATGAACTGCTCTGCTGCGCTCGCTGCACCACTCAGCTTATCCATCATATATCCTTGAGGACTGCCTTGTGCTGGCTATGAGTGAAATCACCTTTCCATGTGGGATGCACTGTGCTCTTGGGAGCCTAGTCAGGGGTTTTTATAAAACCACAGGTGCATGTGGCCTTTTCCTTTCCCAAGCAGACCTCTCCTTGTGGGCTGTGTGGTGGCCCAGATGTGTCACTTTGCTCAATAAGGTGAAGCTCAAGCTGAGGTCTATGGCCCAACACAGGTGGCCATGCCAGTATGAAAGCAGCTCTTCAGAGAGACAGCTGTCAGGAGGAAATAAAGAATGTGCCTCTCCATCTTATTTCCACCATGGGCCTCTTTATAACAAAACAAGGGTTGCCAATTGGACCAAAGTTGAGCTGAACTGGGAACTGTACTTCTCTGGGAAGAGGTCCAAGACCACCAACCACCATGTGTGCAGAGCATTTTACCATCACATCATCAGGACAAGCTGGAATCCCCTTGGTCATGACTGGATTTGGACCAGGGTTCTTCAGGTGAGAGGTCATGTGTTTAAAAATTGGCTTGACAAAGTGCCGTGTTCTTCCCCCATTTCCTAATTAATGGTCCTGTCTAGCCCCTTCTCACAATCAACTCCTCCACCTCCTTGGCTGGCCAAAGCCTGCACCTGTCCTCACTCCCCCTAGCAGTCTATTATTAATTCACAGCCCCAAAGTCTCCCTTCCAGCAGCCCAGCCTTGGGTTCCTTCATTTCCAGGCAATAGACAAAAAAAAAAGAAAGACTGACAAATGAGTTTAGCATGTGACTGTCATGCATCATTTATTTATTTATTTAAAAAGGCTAACTGGAGCGTCCATCTACTGCTTGTTTGCCCTGCCCATCTGGGAAACTGAATTTAAATTACCACATTACCTTAGGAGCAGTTTGTAGTCCCAGTATAGCTAAGTCATACGTTTTTAATGGGAGGGAAACAGCAGATAAAGACGGTATCTGCAGTTAGCATGATATCAGGTGTGATGGCAAGGTAGACTTTAATGTACAGCTGTTGTAGATGGAAACATACAGCCACAGCAACTGCAGCTCTACCTTCCTAGGAGAAGACCCTGCAACTCTGCCATCAGCCTGCTGGCATTGCCAGGCATCTCTTCCCAGATCCCAGCTTGATTCACATTCTCACTGAAAAGATGGAATAACTTCCCAGAAGTCTGCTACAGATTCACCTTCATGCAGAATAGAAGGTTTTTTCACTCTTGATTTAGTAAGGGGTTCTTCTACCCTCTTTTTGATTTGTATGCTCTTAATTTCTTTCCAGCTTCATGACAACAGATGTGCTTTCTAGCTTGAACTCTCTGAGCTTGCGGGTTTCATGGGCCACAAGCTGAAAACTGTTGTAGTGTGAGGCTGTGTTTTGTTTTGCTTTAGAAATCATTAAATGAATAATCCCATCTGATGTTTGTGTTTCCAATTATATATGCCATAAAGATAATCTACCTTCACCTGTGAACTAGGATGCTCTTGTGCTAAGTGCTCTATGAATACAGAACAAAAAGTGAGTCCCAGCACCAAAGAGTGTAGACTTCAAGTACAGATTGATGGCTGCAGGCTAGGGGAGGGAATGGGTTCAGCTGCTGTCAAAGATGCCTGTGTGTGTCCTGGTTGTTTACAGGGAAACTCTTCTTGAAATGAAGGGTTAATGATAGTGAAACCTCTGGTTGAAAATTTAATGAGCAGTCAGTGAAGGAAGCACCATCAGCCACGGAGCCAGAGCTCCTTGGGAGGGGAGGATTCAGAGGTGTTCCCTGGAGGCCAAGGCAGCTGTGTACTCTGTCTTAGAGGTATGAAGAACAGAGGACAAATACCAGATACTACGAGAGGTTTGTGAAATGTTGATGAGAGAGTTACAAAACACAGCACCAGTTAAAAACTGCACTTGGTTAGCTATGGGAAGCTTAAATCATGGATACTTTACCCTCCTCACTCCTTGGCTCTAGATCTTGAAATATTGATCTTAGTATTTGAGGCCCTCTTCCTACTGCCCTCCATTTGCTGCTTAAACCTCTTCCTTCTGTACATGAACATCTTCCCTGTCCTTACCCATCTGAAAGCTATAGTTCTGTGTGAACTCAGTGTCAAAGCCCTATACTCAGTGGAGAAACAGAGGCAAGCACTGGACAGTCATCTACAGGAGCAGGCTCTAACATGGGGCAGGTGAATTATTTTCTCAGTGTCCCTTATCTATGTGATTAAGTTTGTCATGACACCTGACCTTCAGACAGCTAAAATCAGCCAAAAGAAATCCTCTGCCAGGTCTTCTCTTTGACTAAATCCCTTGCTAAGTACCTGTAGATGTCTGAAGTATTAAAAATAACAGCTTTTAAAATGTAGTAAACTTTGAGTTCCCAGAGATACTCAAAACTACTGTTTCTAGACATAATGTGTTTTATGACCCTTGTATGGAACAGACAAAGGAAAGTTAGGCTTCATTTCCAATTGCCAAAGTTGCACTCCTGAGAAATGGAAACCATTCCTGTGCTGGGAGCTTAGACAGTGAGAGCTGGAGTCTACAGTTGTTGCTATGACCTGAGGAAGTTTTCTAAATATCAAGGTTACAGTATTTTTATTTTCGGGGGAGCGGGGGGGG